>NC_074689.1:40348124-40380624 GCF_029448725.1 Salvelinus fontinalis
AGGACTGATGATAACAGGGCTGAGGGGCCTCTATCAGGGCTGAGGGGCCTCTATCAGGGCTGATGAAAACAGGGCTGAGGGGCCTCTATCAGGGCTGATGATAACAGGGCTGAGGGGACTCTATCAGGACTGATGATAACAGGGCTGAGGGGCCTCTATCAGGACTGATGATAACAGGGCTGAGGGGCCTCTATCAGGGCTGAGGGGCCTCTATCAGGGTTGATGATAACAGGGCTGAGGGGCCTCTAGCAGGGCTGATGATAACAGGGCTGAGGGGCCTCTATCAGGGTTGATGATAACAGGGCTGAGGGGCCTCTATCAGGGCTGAGGGGCATCTATCAGGGCTGCAGGGCCTCTATCAGGGCTGAGGGGCCTCTATCAGGGCTGAGGGGCCTCTATCAGGGCTGATGATAACAGGGCTGAGGGGCCTCTATCAGGGCTGAGGGGCCTCTATCAGGGCTGATGATATCAGGGCTGAGGGGCCTCTATCAGGGCTGAGGGGCCTCTATCAGGGCTGATTATAACAGGGCTGAGGGGCCGATATCAGGGCTGATGATAACAGGGGTGAGGGGCCTCTATCAGGGCTGAGGGGCCTCTATCAGGGCTGAGGGGCCTCTATCAGGGCTGAGGGGCCTCTATCAGGGCTGAGGGGCCCCTCTCAGGGCTGATGATAACAGGGCTGAGGGGCCTCTATCAGGACTGATGATAACAGGGCTGAGGGGCCTCTATCAGGGCTGATGATAACAGGGCTGAGGGGCCTCTATCAGGACTGATGATAACAGGCCTGATGGGCCTCTATCAGGACTGATGATAACAGGTCTGATGGGCCTCTATCAGGGCTGAGGGGCCTCTATCAGGACTGATGATAACAGGGCTGATGGGCCTCTATCAGGGCTGAGGGGCCTCTATCAGGGCTGATGATAACAGGGCTGAGGGGCCTCTATCAGGGCTGATGATTACAGGGCTGAGGGGCCTCTATCAGGGCTGATGATAACAGGGCTGAGGGGCCTCTATCAGGGCTGAGGGGCCTCTATCAGGGCTGATGATAACATGGCGGAGGGGCCTCTATCAGGGCTGAGTGGCCTCTATCAGGGCTGAGGGGCCTCTATCAGGACTGATGATAACAGGGCTGATGGGCCTCTATCAGGGCTGATGATATCAGGGCTGAGGGGCCTCTATCAGGGCTGATGATAACAGGGCTGAGGGGCCTCTATTAGGGCTGAGGGGCCTCTATCAGGGCTGATGATAACAGGGCTGATGGGCCTCTATCAGGGCTGATGATATCAGGGCTGAGGGGCCTCTATCAGGGCTGATGATAACAGGGCTGAGGGGCCTCTATCAGGGCTGAGGGGCCTCTATCAGGGCTGATGATATCAGGGCTGATGGGCCTCTATCGGGGCTGATGATAACAGGGCTGAGGGGCCTCTATCAGGGCTGAGGGGCCTCTATCAGGGCTGATGATAACAGGGCTGAGGGGCCTCTATCAGGGCTGAGGGGCCTCTATCAGGGCTGATGATAACAGTGCTGAGGGGCCTCTATCAGGGCTGAGGGGCCTCTATCAGGGCTGATGATAACAGGGCTGAGGGGCCTCTATCAGGGCTGATGATAACAGGGCTGAGGGGCCTCTATCAGGGCTGATGATAACAGGGCTGAGGGGCCTCTATCAGGGCTGAGGGGTCTCTATCAGGACTAAGGGGCCTCTATCAGGACTGATGATAACATGGCTGAGGGGCCTCTATCAGGACTGATGATAACAGGGCTGAGGGGCCTCTATCAGGGCTGATGATAACAGGGCTGAGGGGCCTCTATCAGGGCTGATGATAACAGGGCTGAGGGGCCTCTATCAGGACTGATGATAACAGGGCTGAGGGGCCTCTGTCAGGGCTGAGGGGCCTCTATCAGGGCTGAGGGGCCTCTATCAGGGCTGAGGGGCCTCTATCAGGGCTGATGATAACAGGGCTGAGGGGCCTCTATCAGGACTGATGATAACCAGGCTGATGGGCCTCTATCAGGGTTAATAAGGTTAGTATCACACCTCATGTAGCCTAGCCCATAGTCCTATATGTTTAAATAAGGTTAGTATCACACCTCATGTAGCCTAGCCCATAGTCCTATATGTTTTAATAAGGTTAGTATCACACCTCATGTAGCCCATAGTCCTATATGTTTTAATAAGGTTAGTATCACACCTCATGTAGCCCATAGTCCTATATGTTTTAATAAGGTTAGTATCACACCTCATGTAGCCCATAGTCCTATATGTTTTAATAAGGTTAGTATCACACCTCATGTAGCCTAGCCCATAGCCCTATATGTTTTAATAAGGTTAGTATCACACCTCATGTAGCCTAGCCCATAGTCCTATATGTTTTAATAAGGTTAGTATCACACCTCATGTAGCCCATAGTCCTATATGTTTTAATAAGGTTAGTATCACACCTCATGTAGCCCATAGTCCTATATGTTTTAATAAGGTTAGTATCACACCTCATGTAGCCCATAGTCCTATATGTTTTAATAAGGTTAGTATCACACCTCATGTAGCCCATAGTCCTATATGTTTTAATAAGGTTAGTATCACACCTCATGTAGCCTAGCCCATAGCCCTATATGTTTTAATAAGGTTAGTATCACACCTCATGTAGCCTAGCCCATAGTCCTATATGTTTTAATAAGGTTAGTATCACACCTCATGTAGCCCATAGTCCTATATGTTTTAATAAGGTTAGTATCACACCTCATGTAGCCCATAGTCCTATATGTTTTAATAAGGTTAGTATCACACCTCATGTAGCCTAGCCCATAGCCCTATATGTTTTAATAAGGTTAGTATCACACCTCATGTAGCCCATAGTCCTATATGTTTTAATAAGGTCAGTATCACACCTCATGTAGCATAGCCCATAGTCCTATATGTTTTAATAAGGTTAGTATCACACCTCATGTAGCCCATAGCCCATAGTCCTATATGTTTTAATAAGGTTAGTATCACACCTCATGTAGCCTAGCCCATAGTCCTATATGTTTTAATAAGGTTAGTATCACACCTCATGTAGCCCATAGCCCATAGTCCTATATGTTTTAATAAAGTGGCCAAATCGCCTCTTACAACTGGTGTAGAACCGAGTTTCAAAAAGATAATTTCCACCATAAACAAGCACCTTTATAATATCACACTTCATGCATAATTAGAATGGTGTTTTCCCGCTAATTGATTATTGCATTTTGGAAACATTTGTGTTTATAGCCTACTGCTGTGTGCGCCGTGTCGCGCTTATCATGTGAAGAAACGGCCTCATAGTTGATCAACGTTTTCAGCTAAACGTTCTGATCTGTTGAGTCAGGATCAATACCAGGTTTTTTGATGCTTGTGGTTGTAAATATTTGGGATCTATCGCATCCCACAACTGTCCCAGACTATGTTTGGAATATTACTTTTTCGCTCAGAATAGAATAGGTTGACTTTTGTACTATTTTGGGTAGTAGATTGGCATAGGCTAGTGCTTCTGCTGTTCGTCAAGCCTACTACTCATCTGGTTGGCTGACGAGAAGTGAATTATTCCTGTTTGGTGAATACCCAGCACGCCCTCCTCACACCCCCATCCTCCCCCCTGTGAGTTATCCCTGTACACCCATCACAGCTAACATAAAGTGCCTCAACGTCTTCTCACCCTCTCCCTCCTTCCTCCAGTCTACACTGTCCTCCCTTTTCCATCCCAGAGCCCTTACCCGTGTCCTCCAGTCTACACCGTCCTCCCTTTTCCATCCCAGAGCCCTTACCCGTGTCCTCCAGTCTACACCGTCCTCCCTTTTCCATCCCAGAGCCCTTACCCGTGTCCTCCAGTCTACACCGTCCTCCCTTTTCCATCCCAGAGCCCTTACCCGTGTCCTCCAGTCTACACCGTCCTCCCTTTTCCATCCCAGAGCCCTTACCCGTGTCCTCCAGTCTACACCGTCCTCCCTTTTCCATCCCAGAGCCCTTACCCGTGTCCTCCAGTCTACACCGTCCTCCCTTTTCCATCCCAGAGCCCTTACCCGTGTCCTCCAGTCTACACCGTCCTCCCTTTTCCATCCCAGAGCCCTTACCCGTGTCCTCCAGTCTACACCGTCCTCCCTTTTCCATCCTTCTCCTCCTTCTGTCTCTCCCCCTTCTCCATCCTTCTCCTCCTGCTCCTCCCTCTCCTCCTTCTCCCTCCTACTCTTCCTTCTGTCTCTCCTCCTTCTCCTCCTCCCCTCTTTGGTTAATATATGAGCTGTGAGGAGGAATCCTCTGACTGAGGAGTGAGCGACAAGCTCTTCACAAACACAATACACACTCCTCTCCTCTGTCGTGTGTGTGTGTGTGTGTGTGGTGTGTGTGTGTACGGTGGGTGTGTACTGTGTGTGTGTGTACTGTGTGTGTGTGTGTCAACTGTGTGTGTGTATGTGTGTGTGTGTGTGTACTGTGTGTGTGTGTGTGTGTACTTTGTGTGTGTACTGTGTGTGTGTGTGTACTGTGCGTGTCCTGTGTGTGTGTGTGTACTTTGTGTGTGTACTGTGTGTGTGTGTGTACTGTGCGTGTCCTGTGTGTGTGTGTATGTGTACTGTGTGTGTGTGTACTGTGTGTGTGTGTACTGTGGGTGTGTACTGTGTGTGTGTGTGTGTGTGTGTGTGTGTGTGTGTGTGTGTGTGTGTGTGTGTGTGTACTGTGTGTGTACTGTGTGTGTACTGTGTGTGTACTGTGTATGTGTGTGTACTGTGTGTGTGGATCCATTAAGTAGAGGAGGCCTGCTGTTCCACAGGAAGGTGTCACCAGACATCAGGAGAACTCTGTCAGAGCACCTGGCACGGCCACAGCTAAAAATGATTTCACAATCCTGGGTTTACATGTTCAGCTTCACTGTCTTCCATCCCCCAAGATGGAGAGAGAGAGAGAGAGAGAGAGAGAGAGAGAGAGAGAGAGAGAGAGAGAGAGAGAGAGAGAGAGAGAGAGAGAGAGAGAGAGAGAGAGAGAGAGAGAGAGAGAGAGAGAGAGAGAGAGAGAGAGAGAGAGAGAGAGACACAGAGACACAGAGACACAGAGACACAGAGACACAGAGAGAGAGAGAAGGCTAGAGAGGGAGAGAGAGATAGAGAGAGAGAGAGAGAGAGAGAGGGCTAGAGAGAGAGAGAGAGAGAGAGAGAGAGAGGGATAGAGAGAGAGAGGGCTAGAGAGAGAGGGCTAGAGAGAGAGAGAGAGAGAGCTAGAGAGAGAGAGAGAGAGAGAGCTAGAGAGAGAGAGAGCTAGAGAGAGAGAGAGAGAGAGCTAGAGAGAGAGAGAGAGAGAGAGAGAGAGAGAGAGAGAGAGAGAGAGAGAGAGAGAGAGCTAGAGAGAGAGAGACAGAGAGAGAGAGAGAGAGAGACAGAGAGAGAGGGCTAGAGAGAGAGAAGGCTAGAGAGAGAGAGAGAGGGCTAGAGAGAGAGAGGGAGAGAGAGACAGAGAGAGAGACGGAGAGAGAGAGAGGGCTAGAGAGAGAGAGAGAGGGCTAGAGAGAGAGAGAGAGACAGAGAGAGAGACAGAGAGAGAGAGAGAGAGAGAGAACCATCTGTAGACCACGTTCCATCCTCAAACACTTGGGGATCACAAAGGTGTTGTTTTTCAAAGCAGGCCCTGTCCACCTCCTGCCGAGGGTGTGTCGCCGCAGTTCAAGGGAAGGTGGGAAAAGGCCCTGTTGCCCCTCTCTCTTCCCTCCCCTCCTTCCTCCCTCTCTCTTCCCTCCCCTCCCCCCATCGCCTCCCTCCCTCCCTCCTTGGGGCAGTCTTTGGGGGGGGTCATAACTGCAGCCTGCTGACTGCTGGTCACAGTGGATGAAACATTTAAAAGAAGCCCCCACTTTCACGGTTTCTGTTACAACTCTGGAGAGATGGGGGTTGTACTGGAGCTGTGGGGCCTGGCTCCCAGACCGCAGACGAGATGAGAGTGGTGGCGGGACGTGGGAGGGAGAGACCGGCCAGGGTGCTGATCAAATCAAATCAAATGTATTTATATAGCTCTTCTTACATCAGCTGATGTCTCAAAGTGCTGTACAGAAACCCAGCCTAAAACCCCCAAACAGCAAGCAATGCAGGTGTAGAAGCACGTTCAGACCAGGGTGTAGTTCAGAGAACAGAGTTTAGAGGGCGCTGTAAGCCCAGGTGAGGGAGAGATCAGCCAGGGTGTAGTTCAGAGAGCAGACGCTAGAGGGCGCTGTAAGCCCAGGTGAGGGAGAGATCAGCCAGGGTGTAGTTCAGAGAGCAGACGCTAGAGGGCGCTGTAAGCCCAGGTGAGGGAGAGATCAGCCAGGGTGTAGTTCATAGAGCAGACGCTAGAGGGTGCTGTAAGCCCAGGTGAGGGAGAGATCAGCCAGGGTGTAGTTCATAGAGCAGACGCTAGAGGGCGCTGTAAGTCCAGGTTTCAGAGAGGAATAGCAGCATGTAAATCCCAGATACAACCCCACCATATCCTCCTCCCTCCTCTGCCCAAAAAATGAAATCCCTTCTCCATTTTAGTTTGGGGCCTCTATGGTACAGAGCATGGCTTGGGCTGAAGGAACACAAAATGAGTCCCATGACTTCTGCCCATTTGTTAGCCTATGCTATGCTACGAGGTGGTTGCCATTTCACAGAGAGATAATTCTTGTGAAACACATTAGACGGTGTACAATAGTACACATACATACTGTAACATACACCTGTTACTGTATGTTGTCCACTGTTTATCTGCATTGTAGTAGCGGTTATGGTCGGTTGTAGCGATTATGGTGGGGGTAGCATGGTACGGTAATGTTAAGCCGTGATGGGCCGGAGCTGGAAACTAACAGAATGAACATACATCAGACCTGGGCCTCCTCTCCTCTCCTCTCTCCTAACCTCTCCTCTCCTCTCCTCTCCTCTCCTCTCCTCTCCTCTCCTCTCCTCTCTTCTTTTCTCTCTCCTCTCCTCTCCTCTCCGCTCCTCTCTTCTTTTCTCTCTCCTCTCCTCTCTTCTTTTCTCTCTCCTCTCCTCTCCTCTCCGCTCCTCTCTTCTTTTCTCTCTCCTCTTCTCTCTTCTTTTCTCTCTCCTCTTCTCTCCTCTCCTCTCTTCTCCTACCCTCTCCTCTCCTTGACTCTCCTCTTCTCTCTTCTTTTCTCTCTCCTCTCCTACCCTCTCCTCTTCTTGACTCCTCTATATATTAATTACAATGGAGTTATATACTATAAAGTTATAGACTATAGAGTTATAGATTATAGAGTTATAGACTATAGAGTTATAGACTATAGAGTTATAGATTATAGAGTTATAGACTATAGAGTTATAGATTATAGAGTGATTATAATGGAGTTATAGACTATAGTGATTATAATGGAGTTATAGAAGATAGAGTTATAGATTATAGAGTGATTATAATGGAGTTATAGACTACAGAGTGATTATAATGGAGTTATAGACTACAGAGTGATTATAATGGAGTTATAGACTACAGAGTGATTATAATGGAGTTATAGACTATAGAGTTATAGATTATAGAGTGATTATAATGGAGTTATAGACTATAGTGATTATAATGGAGTTATAGAAGATAGAGTTATAGACTATAGAGTTATAGACTATAGAGTTATAGACTACAGAGTTATAGACTATAGTGATTATAATGGAGTTATAGACTATAGAGTTATAGACTACAGAGTTATAGACTATAGTGATTATAATGGAGTTATAGACTATAGTGATTATAATGGAGTTATAGACTACAGAGTTATAGACTATAGAGTGATTATAATGGAGTTATATACTATAGAGTTTATAGACTACAGAGTGATTATAATGGAGTTACAGACTATAGAGTGATTATAATGGAGTTATAGACTACAGAGTGATTATAATGGAGTTACAGACTATAGAGTTAAAGATTATAGAGTGATTATAATGGAGTTACAGACTATAGAGTTATAGACTACAGAGTGATTATAATAGAGTTATAGACTATAGAGTGATTATAATGGAGTTATAGACTATAGAGTGATTATAATGGAGTTACAGACTATAGAGTTATAGACTACAGAGTGATTATAATAGAGTTATAGACTATAGAGTGATTATAATGGAGTTATAGACTATAGTGTGATTATAATGGAGTTATAGACTACAGAGTGATTATAATGGAGTTATAGACTACAGAGTGATTATAATGGAGTTATAGACTACAGAGTTATTATAATGGAGTTATAGACTACAGAGTGATTATAATTGAGTTATAGACTACAGAGTGATTATAATGGAGTTACAGACTATAGAGTTATAGACTACAGAGTGATTATAATGGAGTTATAGACTACAGAGTGATTATAATGGAGTTACAGACTATAGAGTGATTATAATTGAGTTATAGACTACAGAGTGATTATAATGGAGTTACAGATTATAGAGTGATTATAATGGAGTTATAGACTATAGTGATTATAATGGAGTTATAGACTATAGAGTGATTATAATTGAGTTATAGACTACAGAGTGATTATAATGGAGTTACAGACTATAGAGTTATAGATTATAGAGTGATTATAATGGAGTTACAGACTATAGAGTTATAGATTATAGAGTGATTATAATGGAGTTATAGACTACATAGTGATTATAATGGAGTTACAGAGCGCTACCATCAGTCCTGTGTCATGCCAACAGTAAAGCATCCTGAGACCATTCATGTGTGGGGTTGCTTCTCAGCCAAGGGAGTGGGTTCACTCACAATGTTGCCTAAGAACACAGCCATGAATAAAGAATGGTACCAACACATCCTCCGAGAGCAACTTCTCCCAACCATCCAGGAACAGTTTGGTGACGAACAATGCTTTTTCCAGCATGATGGAGCACCTTGCCATAAGGCAAAAAACTAAGTGGCTCGGGGAACAAAACATCAATATTTTGGGTACATGGTCAGGAAACTCCCCAGACCTTAATCACATTGAGGACTTGTGGTCAATCCTCAAGAGGTGGGTGGACAAACAAACACCCACACATTCTGACAAACTCCAACATTGATTATGCAAGAAAGTACCTGTCTAGACTACACACCTGTACCTGTCTACACTACACTCCTGTACCTGTCTACACTACACTCCTGTACCTGTCTACACTACACTACTGTACCTGTCTACACTACACTACACTACTGTACCTGTCTACACTACACTACTGTACCTGTCTACACTACACTACTGTACCTGTCTACACTACACTACTGTACCTGTCTACACTACACTACTGTACCTGTCTACACTACACTACTGTACCTGTCTACACTACACTACTGTACCTGTCTACACTACACTACTGTACCTGTCTACACTACACTACTGTACCTGTCTACTCTACACTACTGTACCTGTCTACACTACACTACTGTACCTGTCTACACTACACTACTGTACCTGTCTACACTACACTACTGTACCTGTCTACACTACACTACTGTACCTGTCTACACTACACTACACTACTGTACCTGTCTACACTACACTACTGTACCTGTCTACACTACACTCCTGTACCTGTCTACACTACACTACTGTACCTGTCTACACTACTGTACCTGTCTACACTATACTACTGTACCTGTCTACACTACACTACTGTACCTGTCTACACTGCACTACTGTACCTGTCTACACTACACTACTGTACCTGTCTACACTACACTACTGTACCTGTCTACACTACACTACACTACACTACACTACTGTACCTGTCTACACTACACTACACTACTGTACCTGTCTACACTACACTACACTACACTACTGTACCTGTCTACACTACAGTACACTACTGTACCTGTCTACACTACACTACACTACTGTACCTGTCTACACTACACTACTGTACCTGTCTACACTGCACTACTGTACCTGTCTACACTGCACTACTGTACCTGTCTACACTACTGTACCTGTCTACACTACACTACTGTACCTGTCTACACTACACTACTGTACCTGTCTACACTACACTACTGTACCTGTCTACACTACACTACACTACTGTACCTGTCTACTCTACACTACACTACTGTACCTGTCTACACTACACTACTGTACCTGTCTACACTACACTCCTGTACCTGTCTACACTACACTCCTGTACCTGTCTACACTACACTACTGTACCTGTCTACACTACACTACTGTACCTGTCTACACTACACTACACTACTGTACCTGTCTACACTACACTACACTACTGTACCTGTCTACACTACACTACACTACACTCCTGTACCTGTCTACACTCCTGTACCTGTCTACACTACACTCCTGTACCTGTCTACACTACACTCCTGTACCTGTCTACACTACACTACTGTACCTGTCTACTCTACACTACTGTACCTGTCTACACTACACTACACTACTGTACCTGTCTACACTCCACTACTGTACCTGTCTACACTACACTACTGTACCTGTCTACACTACACTACTGTACCTGTCTACACTACACTACTGTACCTGTCTACACTACACTACTGTACCTGTCTACACTACACTACTGTACCTGTCTACACTACACTACTGTACCTGTCTACACTACACTACTGTACCTGTCTACACTACACTACTGTACCTGTCTACACTACTGTACCTGTCTACACTACTGTACCTGTCTACACTACTGTACCTGTCTACACTACTGTACCTGTCTACACTACACTACTGTACCTGTCTACACTACACTACTGTACCTGTCTACACTACACTACTGTACCTGTCTACACTACACTCCTGTACCTGTCTACACTACACTACTGTACCTGTCTACACTACACTACACTACACTCCTGTACCTGTCTACACTCCTGTACCTGTCTACACTACACTCCTGTACCTGTCTACACTACACTCCTGTACCTGTCTACACTACACTACTGTACCTGTCTACTCTACACTACTGTACCTGTCTACACTACACTACACTACTGTACCTGTCTACACTACTGTACCTGTCTACACTACTGTACCTGTCTACACTACTGTACCTGTCTACACTACTGTACCTGTCTACACTACACTACTGTACCTGTCTACACTACACTACTGTACCTGTCTACACTACACTACTGTACCTGTCTACACTACACTCCTGTACCTGTCTACACTACACTACTGTACCTGTCTACACTACACTACACTACACTCCTGTACCTGTCTACACTCCTGTACCTGTCTACACTACACTCCTGTACCTGTCTACACTACACTCCTGTACCTGTCTACACTACACTACTGTACCTGTCTACTCTACACTACTGTACCTGTCTACACTACACTACACTACTGTACCTGTCTACACTCCACTACTGTACCTGTCTACACTACACTACTGTACCTGTCTACACTACACTACTGTACCTGTCTACACTACACTACTGTACCTGTCTACACTACACTACTGTACCTGTCTACACTACACTACTGTACCTGTCTACACTACACTACTGTACCTGTCTACACTACACTACTGTACCTGTCTACACTACACTACTGTACCTGTCTACACTACTGTACCTGTCTACACTACTGTACCTGTCTACACTACTGTACCTGTCTACACTACTGTACCTGTCTACACTACACTACTGTACCTGTCTACACTACACTACTGTACCTGTCTACACTACACTACTGTACCTGTCTACACTACACTACTGTACCTGTCTACACTACACTCCTGTACCTGTCTACACTACACTACTGTACCTGTCTACACTACACTACACTACTGTACCTGTCTACACTACACTACTGTACCTGTCTACACTACACTACTGTACCTGTCTACACTACACTACTGTTCCTGTCTACAATACACTACTGTACCTGTCTACACTACACTACTGTACCTGTCTACACTACACTACACTACTGTACCTGTCTACACTACACTACTGTACCTGTCTACACTACACTCCTGTACCTGTCTACACTACACTCCTGTACCTGTCTACACTACACTACACTACTGTACCTGTCTACACTACACTACTGTACCTGTCTACACTAAAATACTGTTCCTGTCTACACTACACTACTGTACCTGTCTACACTACACTACTGTACCTGTCTACACTACACTACTGTACCTGTCTACACTACACTACTGTACCTGTCTGCACTACACTCCTGTACCTGTCTGCACTACACTACTGTACCTGTCTACACTACACTACTGTACCTGTCTACACTACACTACTGTACCTGTCTACACTACACTCCTGTACCTGTCTACACTACACTCCTGTACCTGTCTACACTACACTACTGTACCTGTCTACACTACACTACTGTACCTTTCTACACTACACTACTGTACCTGTCTACACTACACTACTGTACCTGTCTACACTACACTACTGTACCTGTCTACACTACACTACTGTACCTGTCTACACTACACTACTGTACCTGTCTACACTACACTACACTACTGTACCTGTCTACACTACACTACTGTACCTGTCTACACTACACTACTGTTCCTGTCTACACTACACTACTGTACCTGTCTACACTACACTACTGTACCTGTCTACACTACACTACTGTACCTGTCTGCACTACACTCCTGTACCTGTCTGCACTACACTACTGTACCTGTCTACACTACACTACACTACTTTACCTGTCTACACTACACTACTGTACCTGTCTACACTACACTACTGTACCTGTCTACACTACACTACTGTACCTGTCTACACTACACTCCTGTACCTGTCTACACTACACTCCTGTACCTGTCTACACTACACTACTGTACCTGTCTACACTACACTACTGTACCTTTCTACACTACACTACTGTACCTTTCTACACTACACTCCTGTACCTGTCTACACTACACTACTGTACCTGTCTACACTACACTACTGTACCTGTCTACACTACACTACTGTACCTGTCTACACTACACTACACTACTGTACCTGTCTACACTACACTACTGTACCTGTCTACACTACACTACTGTACCAATCTACACTACACTACTGTACCTGTCTACACTACACTACTGTACCTGTCTACACTACACTACTGTACCTGTCTACACTACACTCATGTACCTGTCTACACTACACTACACTACTGTACCTGTCTACACTACACTACTGTACCTGTCTACACTACACTACTGTACCTGTCTACACTACACTACTGTACCTGTCTACACTACACTACACTACACTACACTACTGTACCTGTCTACACTACACTACTGTACCTGTCTACTCTACACTACTGTACCTGTCTACACTACACTACTGTACCTGTCTACTCTACACTCATGTACCTGTCTACACTACACTACACTACTGTACCTGTCTACACTGCACTCCTGTACCTGTCTACACTACTGTACCTGTCTACACTACACTACTGTACCTGTCTACACTACACTCCTGTACCTGTCTACACTACACTACTGTACCTGTCTACACTGCACTCCTGTACCTGTCTACACTACTGTACCTGTCTACACTACACTATTGTACCTGTCTACACTAAACTACACTCCTGTACCTGTCTACACTACACTATACTACTGTACCTGTCTACACTACACTCCTGCACCTGTCTACACTACACTCCTGTACCTGTCTACACTACACTCCTGTACCTGTCTACACTACACTACTGTACCTGTCTACACTACACTACTGTACCTGTCTACACTACACTACTGTACCTGTCTACACTACACTACTTGACCTGTCTACACTACACTACTTGACCTGTCTACACTACACTACTGTACCTGTCTACACTACACTACTGTACCTGTCTAAACTACACTACTGTACCTGTCTACACTACACTACACTACACTACACTACTGTACCTGTCTACACTACACTACTGTACCTGTCTACACTACACTACTGCACCTGTCTAGACTACACTACTGTACCTGTCTACACTACACTACACTACCTGTCTACACTACACTACTGTACCTGTCTACACTACACTACCTGTCTACACTACACTACTGCACCTGTCTACACTACACTACTGTACCTGTCTACACTACAATACTGTACCTGTCTACACTACACTACTGCACCTGTCTACACTACACTACTGTACCTGTCTACACTACACTAGTGTACCTGTCTACACTACACTACTGTATCTGTCTACACTACACTACTGTACCTGTCTACTCTACACTACTGTACCTGTCTACTCTACACTACTGTACCTGTCTACTCTACACTACTGTACCTGTCTACACTACACTACACTACTGTACCTGTCTACACTACTGTACCTGTCTACACTACACTACTGTACCTGTCTACACTACACTACTGTACCTGTCTACACTACACTACTGTACCTGTCTACACTACACTACTGTACCTGTCTACACTACACTACTGTACCTGTCTACACTACACTACTGTACCTGTCTACACTACACTACTGTACCTGTCTACACTACACTCCTGTACCTGTCTACACTACACTCCTGTACCTGTCTACACTACACTCCTGTACCTGTCTACACTACACTACTGTACCTGTCTACACTACACTACTGTACCTGTCTACACTACACTACACTACTGTACCTGTCTACACTACACTACTGTACCTGTCTACACTACACTACTGTACCTGTCTACACTACACTACTGTACCTGTCTACACTACACTACACTACTGTACCTGTCTACACTACACTACACTACTGTACCTGTCTACACTACACTACACTACTGTACCTGTCTACACTACACTACTGTACCTGTCTACACTACACTACACTACTTTACCTGTCTACACTACACTACTGTACCTGTCTACACTACACTCCTGTACCTGTCTACACTACACTACACTACTTTACCTGTCTACACTACACTACACTACTGTACCTGTCTACACTACACTACTGTACCTGTCTACACTACACTACTGTACCTGTCTACACTACACTACTGTACCTGTCTACACTACACTACTGTACCTGTCTACACTACACTACTGTACCTGTCTACACTACACTACTGTACCTGTCTACACTACACTACTGTACCTGTCTACACTACACTACTGTACCTGTCTACACTACACTACTGTACCTGTCTACTCTACACTACTGTACCTGTCTACACTACACTACACTACTGTACCTGTCTACACTACACTACACTACTGTACCTGTCTACACTACACTACTGTACCTGTCTACACTACACTACTGTACCTGTCTACTCTACACTACTGTACCTGTCTACACTACACTACACTACTGTACCTGTCTACACTACACTACTGTACCTGTCTACACTACACTACTGTACCTGTCTACACTACACTACACTACTTTACCTGTCTACACTACACTACTGTACCTGTCTACACTACACTCCTGTACCTGTCTACACTACACTACACTACTTTACCTGTCTACACTACACTCCTGTACCTGTCTACACTACACTACTGTACCTGTCTACACTACACTACTGTACCTGTCTACACTACACTACTGTACCTGTCTACACTACACTACTGTACCTGTCTAAACTACACTACTGTACCTGTCTACACTACACTACACTACTGTACCTGTCTACACTACACTACACTACTGTACCTGTCTACACTACACTCCTGTACCTGTCTACACTACACTACACTACTTTACCTGTCTACACTACACTCCTGTACCTGTCTACACTACACTACTGTACCTGTCTACACTACACTACTGTACCTGTCTACACTACACTACTGTACCTGTCTACACTACACTACTGTACCTGTCTACACTACACTACTGTACCTGTCTACACTACACTCCTGTACCTGTCTACACTACACTCCTGTACCTGTCTACACTACACTCCTGTACCTGTCTACACTACACTACTGTACCTGTCTACACTACACTACTGTACCTGTCTACTCTACACTACTGTACCTGTCTACACTACACTACACTACTGTACCTGTCTACACTACACTACACTACTGTACCTGTCTACACTACACTACTGTACCTGTCTACACTACACTACTGTACCTGTCTACTCTACACTACTGTACCTGTCTACACTACACTACACTACTGTACCTGTCTACACTACACTACTGTACCTGTCTACACTACACTACTGTACCTGTCTACACTACACTACACTACTTTACCTGTCTACACTACACTACTGTACCTGTCTACACTACACTCCTGTACCTGTCTACACTACACTACACTACTTTACCTGTCTACACTACACTCCTGTACCTGTCTACACTACACTACTGTACCTGTCTACACTACACTACTGTACCTGTCTACACTACACTACTGTACCTGTCTACACTACACTACTGTACCTGTCTACACTACACTCCTGTACCTGTCTACACTACACTCCTGTACCTGTCTACACTACACTACTGTACCTGTCTACACTACACTACTGTACCTGTCTACTCTACACTACTGTACCTGTCTACACTACACTACACTACTGTACCTGTCTACACTACACTACACTACTGTACCTGTCTACACTACACTACTGTACCTGTCTACACTACACTACTGTACCTGTCTACTCTACACTACTGTACCTGTCTACACTACACTACACTACTGTACCTGTCTACACTACACTACTGTACCTGTCTACACTACACTACTGTACCTGTCTACACTACACTACACTACTTTACCTGTCTACACTACACTACTGTACCTGTCTACACTACACTCCTGTACCTGTCTACACTACACTACACTACTTTACCTGTCTACACTACACTCCTGTACCTGTCTACACTACACTACTGTACCTGTCTACACTACACTACTGTACCTGTCTACACTACACTACTGTACCTGTCTACACTACACTACTGTACCTGTCTAAACTACACTACTGTACCTGTCTACACTACACTACACTACTGTACCTGTCTACACTACACTACTGTACCTGTCTACACTACACTACTGTACCTGTCTACACTACACTACTGTACCTGTCTACTCTACACTACTGTACCTGTCTACACTACACTCCTGTACCTGTCTACACTACACTACACTACTTTACCTGTCTACACTACACTCCTGTACCTGTCTACACTACACTACTTTACCTGTCTACACTACACTCCTGTACCTGTCTACACTACACTACTGTACCTGTCTACACTACACTACTGTACCTGTCTACACTACACTACTGTACCTGTCTACACTACACTACTGTACCTGTCTAAACTACACTACTGTACCTGTCTACACTACACTACACTACACTACCTGTCTACACTACACTACACTACTGTACCTGTCTACACTACACTACTGTACCTGTCTACACTACACTCCTGTACCTGTCTACACTACACACCTGTACCTGTCTACACTACACTACACTACTGTACCTCTCTACACTACACTCCTGTACCTGTCTATACTACACTCCTGTACCTGTCTATACTACACTACTGTACCTGTCTACACTACACTACTGTACCTGTCTACACTACACTACACTACTGTACCTGTCTACACTACACTCCTGTATCTGTCTATACTACACTCCTGTACCTGTCTATACTACACTACTGTACCTGTCTACACTACACTACTGTACCTGTCTACACTACACTACACTACTGTACCTGTCTACACTACACTCTTGTACCTGTCTATACTAAACTCCTGTACCTGTCTATACTACACTACTGTACCTGTCTACACTACACTACTGTACCTGTCTACACTACACTCCTGTACCTGTCTACACTACACTCCTGTACCTGTCTACACTACACTACTGTACCTGTCTACACTACACTACTGTACCTGTCTACTCTACACTACTGTACCTGTCTACACTACACTACACTACTGTACCTGTCTACACTACACTACACTACTGTACCTGTCTACACTACACTACTGTACCTGTCTACACTACACTACTGTACCTGTCTACTCTACACTACTGTACCTGTCTACACTACACTACACTACTGTACCTGTCTACACTACACTACTGTACCTGTCTACACTACACTACTGTACCTGTCTACACTACACTACACTACTTTACCTGTCTACACTACACTACTGTACCTGTCTACACTACACTCCTGTACCTGTCTACACTACACTACACTACTTTACCTGTCTACACTACACTCCTGTACCTGTCTACACTACACTACTGTACCTGTCTACACTACACTACTGTACCTGTCTACACTACACTACTGTACCTGTCTACACTACACTCCTGTACCTGTCTACACTACACTCCTGTACCTGTCTACACTACACTCCTGTACCTGTCTACACTACACTACTGTACCTGTCTACACTACACTACTGTACCTGTCTACTCTACACTACTGTACCTGTCTACACTACACTACACTACTGTACCTGTCTACACTACACTACACTACTGTACCTGTCTACACTACACTACTGTACCTGTCTACACTACACTACTGTACCTGTCTACTCTACACTACTGTACCTGTCTACACTACACTACACTACTGTACCTGTCTACACTACACTACTGTACCTGTCTACACTACACTACTGTACCTGTCTACACTACACTACACTACTTTACCTGTCTACACTACACTACTGTACCTGTCTACACTACACTCCTGTACCTGTCTACACTACACTACACTACTTTACCTGTCTACACTACACTCCTGTACCTGTCTACACTACACTACTGTACCTGTCTACACTACACTACTGTACCTGTCTACACTACACTACTGTACCTGTCTACACTACACTACTGTACCTGTCTAAACTACACTACTGTACCTGTCTACACTACACTACACTACTGTACCTGTCTACACTACACTACACTACTGTACCTGTCTACACTACACTACTGTACCTGTCTACACTACACTACTGTACCTGTCTACTCTACACTACTGTACCTGTCTACACTACACTCCTGTACCTGTCTACACTACACTACACTACTTTACCTGTCTACACTACACTCCTGTACCTGTCTACACTACACTACTTTACCTGTCTACACTACACTCCTGTACCTGTCTACACTACACTACTGTACCTGTCTACACTACACTACTGTACCTGTCTACACTACACTACTGTACCTGTCTACACTACACTACTGTACCTGTCTAAACTACACTACTGTACCTGTCTACACTACACTACACTACACTACCTGTCTACACTACACTACACTACTGTACCTGTCTACACTACACTACTGTACCTGTCTACACTACACTCCTGTACCTGTCTACACTACACACCTGTACCTGTCTACACTACACTACACTACTGTACCTCTCTACACTACACTCCTGTACCTGTCTATACTACACTCCTGTACCTGTCTATACTACACTACTGTACCTGTCTACACTACACTACTGTACCTGTCTACACTACACTACACTACTGTACCTGTCTACACTACACTCCTGTATCTGTCTATACTACACTCCTGTACCTGTCTATACTACACTACTGTACCTGTCTACACTACACTACTGTACCTGTCTACACTACACTACACTACTGTACCTGTCTACACTACACTCTTGTACCTGTCTATACTACACTCCTGTACCTGTCTATACTACACTACTGTACCTGTCTACACTACACTACTGTACCTGTCTACACTACACTACTGTACCTGTCTACACTACACTCATGTACCTGTCTACACTACACTACACTACTGTACCTGTCTACACTACACTACTGTACCTATCTACACTACACTACTGTACCTGTCTACACTACACTCCTGTACCTGTCTACACTACACTACTGTACCTGTCTACACTACACTACTGTACCTGTCTACACTACACTACACTACACTACTGTACCTGTCTACACTACACTACTGTACCTGTCTACACTACACTACTGTACCTGTCTACACTACACTACACTACACTACTGTACCTGTCTACTCTACACTACACTACTGTACCTGTCTACACTACACTCCTGTACCTGTCTACACTACACTCCTGTACCTGTCTACACTACACTCCTGTACCTGTCTACACTACACTCCTGTACCTGTCTACACTACACTCCTGTACCTGTCTACACTACACTACTGTACCTGTCTACACTACACTACTGTACCTGTCTACACTACACTACTGTACCTGTCTACACTCCACTACACTACCTGTCTACACTACACTACTGTACCTGTCTACACTACACTACTGTACCTGTCTACACTACACTACACTACCTGTCTACACTACACTCCTGTACCTGTCTACACTACACTCCTGTACCTGTCTACACTACACTCCTGTACCTGTCTACACTACACTACTGTACCTGTCTACACTACACTCCTGTACCTGTCTACACTACACTACTGTACCTGTCTACACTACACTACTGTACCTGTCTACACTACACTACACTACTGTACCTGTCTACACTACACTACTGTACCTGTCTACTCTACACTCCTGTACCTGTCTACACTACACTACTGTACCTGTCTACACTACACTCCTGTACCTGTCTACACTACACTCCTGTACCTGTCTACACTACACTACTGTACCTGTCTACACTACACTCCTGTACCTGTCTACACTACACTACTGTACCTGTCTACACTACACTACAGTACCTGTCTACACTACACTACTGTACCTGTCTACACTACACTCATGTACCTGTCTACACTACACTCCTGTACCTGTCTACACTACACTACTGTACCTGTCTACACTACTGTACCTGTCTACACTCATGTACCTGTCTACACTACACTACACTACTGTACCTGTCTACACTACACTACTGTACCTGTCTACACTACACTCCTGTACCTGTCTACACTACACTCCTGTACCTGTCTACACTACACTACACTACTGTACCTGTCTACACTACACTACTGTACCTGTCTACACTACACTACACTACTGTACCTGTCTACACTACACTACTGTACCTGTCTACACTACACTACTGTACCTGTCTACACTACACTACTGTACCTGTCTACACTAGACTACTGTACCTGTCTACACTACACTACACTACACTACTGTACCTGTCTACTCTACACTACACTACTGTACCTGTCTACACTACACTCCTGTACCTGTCTACACTACACTCCTGTACCTGTCTACACTACACTCCTGTACCTGTCTACACTACACTCCTGTACCTGTCTACACTACACTCCTGTACCTGTCTACACTACACTACTGTACCTGTCTACACTACACTCCTGTACCTGTCTGCACTACACTACTGTACCTGTCTACACTACACTACACTACTTTACCTGTCTACACTACACTACTGTACCTGTCTACACTACACTACTGTACCTGTCTACACTACACACCTGTACCTGTCTACACTACACTACTGTACCTGTCTACACTACACTACTGTACCTGTCTACACTACACTACACTACTGTACCTGTCTACACTACACTACTGTACCTGTCTACTCTACACTCCTGTACCTGTCTACACTACACTACTGTACCTGTCTACACTACACTCCTGTACCTGTCTACACTACACTACTGTACCTGTCTACACTACACTACTGTACCTGTCTACACTACACTACACTACTGTACCTGTCTACACTCCACTACTGTACCTGTCTACACTACACTACTGTACCTGTCTACACTACACTACACTACTGTACCTGTCTACACTACACTACTGTACCTGTCTACTCTACACTCCTGTACCTGTCTACACTACACTACTGTACCTGTCTACACTACACTCCTGTACCTGTCTACACTACACTCCTGTACCTGTCTACACTACACTACTGTACCTGTCTACTCTACACTCCTGTACCTGTCTACACTACACTACTGTACCTGTCTACACTACACTACTGTACCTGTCTACACTACACTACTGTACCTGTCTACACTACTGTACCTGTCTACACTACACTACACTACACTACACTACTGTACCTGTCTACACTAAACTACACTCCTGTACCTGTCTACACTACACTATACTACTGTACCTGTCTACACTACAGTCCTGTACCTGTCTACACTACACTCCTGTACCTGTCTACACTACACTCCTGTACCTGTCTACACTACACTACTGTACCTGTCTACACTACACTACTGTACCTGTCTACACTACACTACTTGACCTGTCTACACTACACTACTGTACCTGTCTACACTACACTACTGTACCTGTCTAAACTACACTACTGTACCTGTCTACACTACACTACACTACACTACTGTACCTGTCTACACTACACTACTGTACCTGTCTACACTACACTACTGCACCTGTCTACACTACACTACTGTACCTGTCTACACTACACTACACTACCTGTCTACACTACACTACTGTACCTGTCTACACTACACTACCTGTCTACACTACACTACTGCACCTGTCTACACTACACTACTGTACCTGTCTACACTACACTACCTGTCTACACTACACTACCTGTCTACACTACAATACTGTACCTGTCTACACTACACTACTGCACCTGTCTACACTACACTACTGTACCTGTCTACACTACACTACTGTACCTGTCTACAATACACTCCTGTACCTGTCTACTCTACACTACTGTACCTGTCTACACTACACTACACTACTGTACCTGTCTACACTACACTTCTGTACCTGTCTACACTACACTACACTACTGTACCTGTCTACACTACACTACTGTACCTGTCTACACTACACTACTGTACCTGTCTACACTACACTACTGTATCTGTCTACACTACACTACTGTACCTGTCTACAATACACTACTGTACCTGTCTACTCTACACTACTGTACCTGTCTACACTACACTACACTACTGTATCTGTCTACACTACACTACTGTACCTGTCTACAATACACTACTGTACCTGTCTACTCTACACTACTGTACCTGTCTACACTACACTACACTACTGTACCTGTCTACACTACACTACTGTACCTGTCTACACTACACTACTGTACCTGTCTACACTACACTCCTGTACCTGTCTACACTACACTCCTGTACCTGTCTACACTACACTACTGTACCTGTCTACACTACACTACTGTACCTGTCTACACTACACTACACTACTTTACCTGTCTACACTACACTCCTGTACCTGTCTACACTACACTACTGTACCTGTCTACACTACACTACTGTACCTGTCTACAATACACTACTGTACCTGTCTACACTACACTACTGTACCTGTCTACACTACACTACTGTACCTGTCTAAACTACACTACTGTACCTGTCTACACTACACTACACTACTGTACCTGTCTACACTACACTACTGTACCTGTCTACACTACACTACTGTACCTGTCTACACTACACTCCTGTACCTGTCTACACTACACTACTGTACCTGTCTACACTACACTACACTACTGTACCTGTCTACACTACACTCCTGTACCTGTCTATACTACACTCCTGTACCTTTCTATACTACACTACTCTACCTGTCTATACTACACTACTCTACCTGTCTACACTACACTACTCTACCTGTCTACACTACACTACTGTACCTGTCTACACTACACTACTGTACCTGTCTACACTACACTACTGTACCTGTCTACACTACACTACTGTACCTGTCTACACTACTGTACCTGTCTACACTACTGTACCTGTCTACACTACACTACACTACTGTACCTGTCTACACTACTGTACCTGTCTACACTACTGTACCTGTCTACACTACACTACTGTTACGCACGCCTCTGAGAAGAGGGAACGCAACTCCCTGCTATAACTCAACTCTCTGAAATGCAAGAGGTATGGACTGTAGGTACGAGCAAGGATGACACAAAAGCAGATTTTACCCTTTACTTGGATTTATTTTCTTACACGGTAATATGGGGAAAAGGGGCTGGACGGAACCAAAGCAAAGAAAGTAAATATCAAAGTTCCCCCTCTCCTATCTAACCTGCCTACCCACTTAACTTACCTAACTTAGCACCACCTGGTGCCCTAACCAAAATACAGGGGATGGTCCGCCCAGGTCTTACCTAGTGTGCCTAGACAGTAAATATACTACGGGTATATGTATGCCCTCAGGCCTCTTGCCTAAGCACTCCCAAAGTGCCTTCTCCTTCCCCCCTGGGAACAAACGAAACAGAGTAATTATTAACGATTTCACAAACACAGGACATAGAAAAACTGCTACCAACAACAACAGTACATACCACACTTTCTGATACACAACCAACACTATATCACAATCTAATTTCTCTCGATCTTTCCAAAATATTCAATTCTCTCTCAATCTCTCTTGGCAGAACACTGGCTTTTATCTTCAAGTGGCAATGGTGATTAGAGTCAGCTGCTTCTTGACGAGGGGGCGGGGTCAGCTCCAATCACCAATTAGCCTGGGGTTGACCAATCAGCTGGTTGGGGAGTACTTCAGGAAGCCATCTCCTGAAACACACACACTAAAATACAAAACAGAACACAGAAACTGGGGAACGTAACACGCCCACCACAAAAATTGCAAACATACAGTTTGTAATAACAAAAACCAACGCTTCCCCAGTTAGTAAACCCGTGATAGAGCGTCAGCAACCACATTCGCTGAGCCCTTCACATAGGCTATCTGTACATTATATCCTTGTACAATCAGAGCCCACCGCATAAGGCGGCGGTTCTGATTGTACATTTGCTTTAAGAACACTAAAGGATTATGGTCCGTGAAGACCATTACAGGAAAGGCACTGGATCCCACATATACCTCAAAGAACTGTAAGGCTAACAATAAAGCTAGCGTCTCTTGTTCAATTGTGGAGTACCTTGACTGACACGAGTTGAACTTACGGGAGAAGAAACTGACGGGCCGATCCACTCCGTCTTCATCTTCCTGTAAGAGAACCGCACCCACCCCCACTATACTAGCGTCAACCTCCAACTTAAAAGGTTTGTCAAAGTTGGGGGCGGCAAGCACTGGGGCACTACAAAGTAGCGCTTTAGCGGACTCAAAAGCATGGTTACAGTCCTTGGACCACCTAAATGGTACCTTGGGACTAGGCAGAGATGAAAGGGGAGCTACTACCGTCGAGAAATTCTTACAGAATGTACGATAGTACCCTACCATCCCTAGGAATCTGCGCAACTGGCGTCGAGTCGTGGGAGCAGGAAAAGCAACAATTGCCTCCACCTTGCCAGTTACTGGGCGCACTTGACCTCGTCCCACTTGTTTCCCTAAGTAAGTCACCGTAGCCTTCCCAAACTCACACTTGGCCAAATTGAGGGTTAAAGAAGCATTCTCCAACCGCTGAAACACACTTTTCAAAGTGGAGAGATGATCAGACCAAGTAGACGAATGGATCACCACATCATCAAGGTATGCAGTACAATTTGGCACATCTGCAAACACAATGTTAACTAGACGCTGAAAAGTAGCAGGTGCATTACACATGCCAAAGGGCATCACAGTGTATTGTACAAAGTTATCAGGCGTAACAAAAGCCGATATGTCAGAAGCTCTAGAGGTCAGAGGCACCTGCCAATAACCTTTTAACAAATCTAACTTACTAACGTAAGCAGCAGAGCCAATTCTATCAATGCAGTCATCTAATCGAGGTAGAGGAAAAGAATCAGACTTTGTAACTGCATTTACTCGACGATAGTCCGTGCATAAGCGGGACGTACCGTCAGGCTTAGGAACAAGAATACATGGGGAACTCCAGGAGCTGTTACTGGGTTTTGCCATGTCATTCTGTAATAAATAAGCTACCTCACTTTCCATTACCTCCCTTTTCTTTGCATTAACCCGGTACGGATGCTGACGTATAGGAGCAGCGTTGCCCACATCCACGTCATGTTCCAAGATGGACGTGCGACTTGGAACGTCCTGAAACACACTGAGAAAACTGTTTATCAATAGGATAAGGTCCTTAGTTTGATCGTTATCCAAATGTTCCATTTGAGAGGGTAACTTCTTCAGCATCTCTGAATTACATAGGCGTTCACACTGCTGTAACGTATGGCGTAACTCCAACCCATCCTCCTTATCCTCCTCTAGGTCCCAGCCAGGCTTCAGCACCACCGCAGCCACACTGGAGACGGCGGGCTGGACCGGCTTACTTGAGGAGCTGTCTGGAGAGTCACGTACATAATATTCTTTTAGCATGTTAACATGACACACACGGGAAGAACGCCTTCGATCTGGGGTCTTTATCACATAGTTGGTGTCACTGAGTTTCTTTTCCACCCGATATGGTCCAGAAAAACGTGCTGACAGAGATGAGCCAGGAATTGGCAACAAAACTACAACTTGATCCCCTGGTGCAAAAGAACGGCCAACAGCCTTTTTGTCATAATGCACCTTCATGCGTTTTTGCGAAGAGGAAAGAGACTTTTGGGCCAACGCACATGCGGCGTGCAGTCTCTCCCGCATCTTACTGACATAATCCAACACATTTTTAGGGGCGCTACTGGGTGTAGGAGATAAGATATGCTCCTTCAACACTTTCAGCGGACCCCTTGGGGTATGTCCAAACACAAGGTCAGCAGGGCTAAACCCTAAGGACTCTTGTATCGTTTCCCTAATAGCAAATAGGACAAAGGGCACCCCCTCATCCCAATCGGTACTGGTATCCATACAATACTTGCGTAGCATTGCCTTCAGCGTCTGATGCCAGCGTTCGA
This sequence comes from Salvelinus fontinalis, assembly GCF_029448725.1. NCBI lineage: Eukaryota > Metazoa > Chordata > Actinopteri > Salmoniformes > Salmonidae > Salvelinus > Salvelinus fontinalis. The sequence continues at coordinate 40,374,895 of NC_074689.1, forward strand.
GAGCCCCTTGACTCTCTGGATGATACGGACTTGAGACCTGATGGGAAACACACAATGTCTTTAACACATTTGAAAACATTTTGGACATAAAGTTGGATCCCTGATCAGTTTGGATTACTTTAGGGAGTCCAAACGTGGAGAAGAACTTCACCAGTGCCTTCACCACAGTCTTAGCCGTAATAGTACGGAGAGGAATAGCCTCTGGGTATCGAGTAGCACTGCACATTATTGTTAATAGGAACTGGTTACCTGACCTGGTTTTCGGCAACGGACCTACACAATCAACTATCACTCTTTCAAACGGTTCCCCCACCACAGGAATCGGGCAGAGCGGTGCTCTAGGAACTGTTTGATTCACTTTCCCAGTGAGTTGACATACGTGACATGTTTTACAAAATTGGACCACGTCAGACTTCAAACCTGGCCAGAAAAAATGACGAAGGACCCGGTTATAAGTCTTTGTGATCCCCAAATGTCCAGACCACGCCTGGTCATGGGCGAGTGACAGCACCTGCTGTCGGAACGGTGTAGGAACAACCACTTGACACACTTCCCTCCAGTCATTAACGGTGTCATGAGCTGCCCATTTACGCATCAAAACTCCTGCTTCCATAAAGTAGGCAGTCTCTCTAGTTTTAGCTTCCTCAATGGAAATTACCGATGCAAAACACTTGCTAAGACTGGTGTCTCCTTTTTGACATTCAATCACCTTCTCAGGGGTGACAGACAAAAGAATGTCATGTAATTGGGGTGCGATTTCGCAGTCCCCTTCCTTAGTTTTTACAGGAGTAAAAACTGTCGGACTTGCAGAAGGAATACTCGGTGCATTGTCTTCTACTTCAATATTCTCAAAAATGGAACTAGCCAAATCCACCACATCTCCAAGCTTGCGAGATTGTGCCCTCGTTAACACACAAGCAGGAAAAACATGTGGAAATGCTTGAACCAATTTCTCATCTGCAATTTTGATTTCTGGGTTGTCTACTACCTCTAACACAGGAGTAACGTTACCACCAGCAATATCATTCCCTAATAGCAATGTGACTCCTTTTACTGGCAGTGTAGACACTACACCAACACGGAAACGTCCTGATACCAAGTCTGACACTAAGTGGACCCAGTGTAATGGTACAGGTACTGTTTTTGTCTCTATCCCCTGTAATATAACATGCGAGCCACAATACGTTTCAGGAGACCAGGGTAAAGCATCAGTAATAATTACTGACTGCGCCGCCCCGGTGTCTCGTAAGATTTTAATTGGCTTTTGATCAGCTTGTTCTCCAGTTAAGGAAACACAACCGGTAGAGATAAACGGAGCATAAACAGGATCCGGTTTCTCAAATGCTGAACCAATACCTCGGACCAACGGACGAGCCAAAGACTTGACTAAACCCAAACTTTTCCTTTTTGGGGACGGTGACTGGGACTGTTTCGGGTTTATTTTTCAAAACTGGGCAGTCCGCAATCACGTGACCCTTTTGGTGACAGTAAAAACATTCACGGATCTCATGAAAAGGCTTGTCAGAGGAAAAGCGACCTGAATGAGGCACTGATGACGTAATCAGTCTACCTTCAAAACGAGGTGCACCAAAGACAGTCTTGTGTGTCAAAGCGTACTCATCTGCCAACACTGCTGCCTGGGCCAATGTCACCACTTTCTGTTCCTTTAAATGAACTACAATTCTATCAGGGAGGTTGCTTTTAAAATCCTCCAACAGCATCAACTCCCGAATATCAGCAAAGGTGTTAGCTTTGCTGGCTGAACACCATCGATTAAACAGAGACTCTTTGTCCCTAGCAAACTCAACAAAAGTACGGTGAGAGGGTTTCTTGTGGTTCCTGAAGCGCTGTCTATAAGCCTCAGGCACCAACTCATAAGCCCGCAACACGGTAGTTTTAACTGTATCATAGTGTAAACTGTCTTCCAGGGAGAGAGCAGCTACTACTTCCTGGGCTTTCCCAGACAATTTACATTGCAAAAGGAGTGGCCAAACCTCGAGTGGCCAATGTAGCGCAGCGGCCACACGCTCAAACGCAGAGAAATAGGAATCAACTTCCGACTCTCGGAATGGAGGGACTAAAGCGATATTTTTACTTACATCAAAGTGGGCTTGATGATGAGCAGCTTTTGGAGTCGTACCGGAGCCAGCTTCTAGCTCCAGTTGTCGGATCCTCACCTCCTTGTCGGCTTCTATTTTCCTAATTTCAAGGTCAAAATGCATTTGTCTCTCTTTATCTTTTTGCTCCATTTCTAACCGGGCCAGCCTCACCTTTAGCCTAGCGGTCCCGTCTGAACGACCTGAAGCAGAAGATAAAGGATCGAATCGCGGCAATGTAAAGGGGGTACGAGCAACCCCTTCCTCCGCCCTGTCCTCCGACTTGGCATCAGAAGGTCTACCCGTCTCCTCTCCTTGAAATGAGAGAATTCTTTCTCTCACTAAACCCTCCCTGACTAGCACCAAAAGCTCAGCCTTTAGGGCTTTCTCAGGGATAACAAATCCATAATGGTCAGCTATAGCTATAAGGTCTACTTTTCGAAACCTCACCAAACAATCAATAGAGGGCGCTTCAATGAACTTGGAGATGGCTGAGGCAGCAGTCTTGTACACAACAATCTACTGAAAACACAAACTAAACAAGTCATCCAAACTCACAACCTACCATCACACCTCAATCACTAACCACAGAGAGCTCAGTGCAGCAGGGTCCGGTGGGTTTAATGGAATCCCTGATGAGCCCCCATTATGTTACGCACGCCTCTGAGAAGAGGGAACGCAACTCCCTGCTACAACTCAACTCTCTGAAGTGCAAGAGGTATGGACTGTAGGTGCGAGCAAGGATGACACAAAAGCAGATTTTACCCTTTACTTGGATTTATTTTCTTACACGGTAATATGGGGAAAAGGGGCTGGACGGAACCAAAGCAAAGAAAGTAAATATCAAAGTTCCCCCTCTCCTATCTAACCTGCCTACCCACTTAACTTACCTAACTTAGCACCACCTGGTGCCCTAACCAAAATACAGGGGATGGTCCGCCCAGGTCTTACCTAGTGTGCCTAGACAGTAAATATACTACGGGTATATGTATGCCCGCGGGCCTCTTGCCTAAGCACTCCCAAAGTGCCTTCTCCTTCCCCCCTGGGAACAAACGAAACAGAGTAATTATTAACGATTTCACAAACACAGGACATAGAAAAACTGCTACCAACAACAACAGTACATACCACACTTTCTGATACACAACCAACACTATATCACAATCTAATTTCTCTCGATCTTTCCAAAATATTCAATTCTCTCTCAATCTCTCTTGGCAGAACACTGGCTTTTATCTTCAGGTGGCAATGGTGATTAGAGTCAGCTGCTTCTTGACGAGGGGGCGGGGTCAGCTCCAATCACCAATTAGCCTGGGGTTGACCAATCAGCTGGTTGGGGAGTACTTCAGGAAGCCATCTCCTGAAACACACACACTAAAATACAAAACAGAACACAGAAACTGGGGAACGTAACAACTACACTCCTGTACCTGTCTACACTACACTACTGTACCTGTCTACACTACACTACACTACTGTACCTGTCTACACTACACTACACTACTTTACCTGTCTACACTACACTACTGTACCTGTCTACACTACACTACTGTACCTGTCTACACTACACTACTGTACCTGTCTACACTACACTACTGTACCTGTCTACACTACACTACTGTACCTGTCTACACTACACTACTGTACCTGTCTACACTACACTACTGTACCTGTCTACACTACACTACTGTACCTGTCTACACTACACTACTGTACCTGTCTACACTACACTACTGTACCTGTCTACACTACACTACTGTACCTGTCTACACTACACTAATGTACCTGTCTACACTACACACCTGTACCTGTCTACACTACACTACACACCTGTACCTGTCTACACTACACTACACTACTGTACCTGTCTACACTACACTACTGTACCTGTCTACACTACACTACTGTACCTGTCTACACTACACACCTGTACCTGTCTACACTACACTACTGTACCTGTCTACACTACACTAATGTACCTGTCTACACTACACTACTGTACCTGTCTACACTACACTACTGTACCTGTCTACACTACACTACTGTACCTGTCTACACTACACTACACTACTGTACCTGTCTACACTACACTACTGTACCTGTCTACACTACACTACTGTACCTGTCTACACTACACTACACTACTGTACCTGTCTACACTACACACCTGTACCTGTCTACACTACACTACACTCCTGTACCTGTCTACACTACACTACACACCTGTACCTGTCTACACTACACTACTGTACCTGTCTACACTACACTACTGTACCTGTCTACACTACACTACTGTACCTGTCTACACTACACTACTGTACCTGTCTACACTACACTACTGTACCTGTCTACACTACTGTACCTGTCTACACTACACTACTGTACCTGTCTACACTACACTACTGTACCTGTCTACACTACACTACTGTACCTGTATACACTACACTCCTGTACCTGTCTACACTACACTACTGTACCTGTCTACACTACACTACACTACTGTACCTGTCTACACTACACTACTGTACCTGTCTAAACTACACTACTGTACCTGTCTACTCTACACTACTGTACCTGTCTACACTACACTACTGTACCTGTCTACACTACACTACTGTACCTGTCTACACTACACACCCGTACCTGTCTACACTACACTACTGTACCTGTCTACACTACACACCTGTACCTGTCTACACTACACTACTGTACCTGTCTACACTACACTACTGTACCTGTCTACACTACACTACTGTACCTGTCTACACTACACTACTGTACCTGTCTACACTACACTACTGTACCTGTCTACACTACTGTACCTGTCTACACTACACACCTGTACCTGTCTACACTCCACTCCTGTACCTGTCTACACTCCACTCCTGTACCTGTCTACACTACTGTACCTGTCTACACTACACTACTGTACCTGTCTACACTACACTACTGTACCTGTCTACACTACACTACACTACTGTACCTGTCTACACTACACTCCTGTACCTGTCAACACTACACTACACTACTGTACCTGTCTACACTACACTCCTGTACCTGTCTACACTACACTACACTACTGTACCTGTCTACACTACACTACTGTACCTGTCTACACTACACTACTGTACCTGTCTACACTACACTCCTGTACCTGTCTACACTACACTACACTACTGTACCTGTCTACACTACACTACTGTACCTGTCTACACTACACTACTGTACCTGTCTACACTACACTGCTGTACCTGTCTACACTACACTACTGTACCTGTCTACACTACACTACACTACTGTACCTGTCTACACTACACTACACTACTGTACCTGTCTACACTACACTACTGTACCTGTCTAAACTACACTACTGTACCTGTCTACTCTACACTACTGTACCTGTCTACACTACACTACTGTACCTGTCTACACTACACTACTGTACCTGTCTACACTACACACCTGTACCTGTCTACACTACACTACTGTACCTGTCTACACTACACACCTGTACCTGTCTACACTACACTACTGTACCTGTCTACACTACACTACTGTACCTGTCTACACTACACTACTGTACCTGTCTACACTACACTACTGTACCTGTCTACACTACACTACTGTACCTGTC
>NC_074689.1:40388124-40435349 GCF_029448725.1 Salvelinus fontinalis
CCTCTCCTCATCTGAGGTAGAGGAGAACGACAGCCCTTACAGAATCACCCACCACGCTAGGACCAAGCGGCAAGGGAAAACTCAACGGAGTAAGGGACAGGAAAAGAAGGAGCAATGGACTTGGGACGATATATTGGACGGAAAGGGTTGCTACACATGGGAGGTGATCCTGGCTGGTAGGGATCGCCTCCCATGGGAACAGCTGGAGGCACTGAGGAGAGCAGAGGCAACCGGAGAGAGGAACCGGAGTTATGAGGGAACGCATCTGGCACGGAAGCCCAAAAAGCCCGTAAGTAACACCCAAAAATTTATTGGGGGGAGGCTAAGAGGTTGTGGGCCAAGGGCAGGTAGAAGACCTGCGCCCACTTCCCAGGCTTACCGTGGAGAGCGGGAGTACGGGCAGGCGCCGTGTTACGCAGTAGAGCGCACGGTGTCTCCTGTACGAGTGCATAGGCCAGTGCGGGTTATTCCACCTCCCCGCACTGGCAGGGCTAGATTGGGTATTGAGCCAGGTGTCATGAGGCCGGCTCAACGCGTCTGGTCTCCAGTGCGTCTCCTCGGGCCGGCATACATGGCACCTGCCTTACGCATGGTTTCCCCGGTTAGCCTACATATGCCGGTGCGGGTTATTCCACCTCCCCGCACTGGTCGGGTGACCGGGAACATTCAACCAGGTAAGGTTGGGCAGGCTCAATGCTCAAGAGTGCCAGTACGCCTCCACGGTCCGGTATTTCCGGCGCCACCTCCCCGCCCCAGCCTAGTACCTACAGTGCCTACACTACGCACTAGGCTACCAGTGCGTCTCCTGAGCCCTGTTCCTCCTCCACGCACTCTCCCTGTAGTGCGTGTATCTAGCCCGGTGCCTCCAGTTCCGGCACCACGCACTAAGCCTCTTGTGCGTCTCCAGAGCCCTGTACACACTGTATCTTCTCCCCCTACTAATCCTGATGTGCTTGTCCTCAGCCCGGTGTCACCAGTGCCGGTACCTCGCATCAGTTATAGAGTGGGCTTTGAGAGTACAGTGTGCCCTGTCCCTGCTCCCCGCACTAGTAGGAAGGTGCTTATCCTTAGCCCGGGGCCTCCAGTTCCGGCACCACTTACCAGGTCTACAGTGCGCCGTATCCGGCCAGAGCCATCCGTCTCACCAGCGCCATCTGAGCCATCCGTCTCCCCAGCGCCATCTGAGCCATCCGTCTCCCCAGCGCCATCTGAGCCATCCGTCTCCCCAGCGCCATCTGAGCCATCCGTCTGCAATGAGCCTGCAAAGCCGCCCGTCTGCCATGAGCCTGCTAAGCCGCCCGTCTGCCATGAGCCTGCTAAGCCGCCCGTCTGCCATGAGCCTACAGAGCCGTCTGCCAGACAGGAGCCGCTAGAGCCGCACGCCAGACAGGAGCCTGCTAAGCCGCCCGTCTGCCATGAGCCTACAGAGCCGTCTGCCAGACAGGAGCCGCTAGAGCCGCACGCCAGACAGGAGCCGCTAGAGCCGCCCGCCAGACAGGATCCGCCAGAGCCGCCAACCAGACAGGATCCGCCAGAGCCGCCAACCAGACAGGATCCGCCAGAGCCGCCAACCAGACAGGATCCGCCAGAGCCGCCAACCAGACAGGATCCGCCAGAGCCGCCAGCGAGCCATGAGCAGCCAGAGCCGTCAGAGAGCCATGAGCGTCGAGAGCCGTCAGATAGCCATGAGCGTCGAGAGCCGTCAGAGAGCCATGAGCGTCGAGAGCCGTCAGCCTGCCATGAGCGTCGAGAGCCGTCAGCCTGCCATGAGCGTCGAGAGCCGTCAGCCTGCCATGAGCGTCGAGAGCCGTCAGCCTGCCATGAGCGTCGAGAGCCGTCAGCCTGCCATGAGCGTCGAGAGCCGTCAGCCTGCCATGAGCGTCGAGAGCCGTCAGCCTGCCATGAGCGTCGAGAGCCGTCAGCCTGCCATGAGCGTCGAGAGCCGTCAGCCAGCCATGAGCGTCGAGAGCCGTTCAGTCAGGATCTGCCTGAGTATATCAGCCGGGACCTGCCCCTTGTCCCGGTGCTGCCCCTTGTCCCGGTGCTGCCCCTTGTCCCGGTGCTGCCCCTTGTCCCGGTGCTGCCCCTTGTCCCGGTGCTGCCCCTTGTCCCGGTGCTGCCCCTTGTCCCGGTGCTGCCCCTTGTCCCGGTGCTGCCCCTTGTCCCGGTGCTGCCCCTTGTCCCGGTGCTGCCCCTTATCCCGGTGCTGCCCCTTGTCCCGGTGCTGCCCCTTGTCCCGGTGCTACCCCTTGTCCCGGTGCTACCCCTTGTCCCGGTGCTGCCCCTTGTCCCGGTGCTGCCCCTTCTCCCGGTGCTGGCCGTTCATTTAGGGGATGTTAGTTTTAGGGTGGTCATTGGGAGGGGAAGACAGAAGCGGGGAGTGACAATGGTGGTGTGGGGACAGCGTCCAGAGCCTGAGCCACCACCGTGGTCAACTGCCCACCCAGACCCTCCCCTGGACTTTGTGCTGGTGCACCCGGCGTTCGCACCTTGAGGGGGGGGTTCTGTAACGGTCCTGACCTGTTTTATGTTGTTTTTGTATGTGTTTATGGTCAGGGCGTGTGTTTTGGGTGGGCAGTCTATGTTATCTGTTTCTATGTTGGTTTTGGTTGCCTGGTATGGCTCTTAATTAGAGACAGGTGTTTTGCGTTTTCCTCTAATTAAGAGTCATATTTAGGTAGGGTGTTCTCACTGTTTGTTTGTGGGTGATTGTCTTCCGTGTTCGTATATGTATGTACCATACGGGACTGTTTGGTTGTTCGTTTCGTTTTGATGTAGTCTGTTCCTGTCCGTGAGTTTTACGTTAGTTATGTAAGTTCATGTTCAGGTTTTTTTTCGTCTACGTCGTTTTCTTGTTTTGTAATTTTGAAAGTGTTTGTTTTCGTGTTGCCATCGTGTCAAATAAAAGATGGCTTATTTCCCGAATGCTGCGTATTGGTCCACTGATCTTTCTCTCCTCTCCTCATCTGAGGAAGAGGAGAACGACAGCCCTTACATGATGTGTGCAGAGGGTCCCTGGTTCGCGCCCGGGTCGGGGCGAGGGAACGGACTAAAGTTAAACTGTTACACTTTGGGGATGTTTTTCAGCGGCAGGGATTGGTAGACTAGTTAGGATCGAGTGAAAGATTAACAGAGAAAAGTACAGAGAGAGATCCTTGATGAAAACCTGCTTCAGAGCACTCAGGACCTCAGACTGGGGCAAAGGTTCACCTTCCAACATGATAATGACACTAAGCACAGAGCCAAGACAACGCAGGAGTGGCTTTGGGACAAGTCTCTGAATGTCCTTGATCCAGATCGAACATCTCTGGAGATACCAGCAGATACAGTGCCTTGCAGAAGTATTCATCCCCCTTGGTGTTTTTCCTATTTTGTTGCATTACAACCTGTAATTTAAATAGATTTTTTTTGTATTTCATGCAATGGACATTCACAAAGTAGTCAAAATTGTTGAAGTGAATTGAAAAAAATTACTTGTTTCAAAAAGCTAAAAAAATGTAAAACGTAAAAGTGTTGCGTGCATATGTATTCACCCCCTTTGCTATGAAGCCCCTAAATAAGATCTGGTGCAACCAATTACCTTTAGAAGTCACATAATTAGTTAAATGAAGTCCACCTCTGTGCAATCTAAGTGTGACATGATCTATTACATGATATCAGTATATATACACCTGTTCTGAAAGGCCCCAGAGTCTGCAACACCACTAAGCAAGCAGCACCATGAAGACCAAGGAGCTCTCCAAACAGGTCAGGGACAAAGCTGTGGGAAGTACAGATCAGGGTTGGGGTATAAAAAATATTTGAAACTTTGAACATCCCACAGAGCACCATTACATCATTATTATTAATAAATGGAAAGAATATGGCACCACAACAAACCTGCCAAGAGAGGGCCACCCACCAAAACTCACAGACCAGGCAAGGAGGGCATTAATCAGAGAGGCAACAAGGAGACCAAAGATAACCCTGAAGGAGCTGCAAAGCTCCATAGCTGAGATTGGAGTATCTGTCCATAGGACCCCTTTAAGCCGTACACTCCACAGAGCTGGGCTTTACGGAAAAGTAGCCAGAAAAAAGCCGTTGCTTAAAGAAAAAAATAAGCAAACACGTTTGGTGTTTGCCAAAAGGCATGTGGGAGACTCCCCAAACATATGGAAGAAGGTACTCTGGTCAGATGAGACAAAAATGTAGCTTTTTGGCCATCAAGGAAAACGCTATGTCTGGTGCAAATCCAACACCTCTCATCACCTCGAGAACCCCATCCCCACAGTGAAGCATGGTCGTGGCAGCATGGGGATGGGGATGTGGGGATGTTTTTCATCGGCAGGGACTGGGAAAATGGTCTGAATTGAAGGAATGATGGATGGTGCTAAATAAAGGGAAAGTCTTGAGGGAAACCTGTTTCAGTCTTCCAGAGATTTGAGACTGGGACGGACGTTCACCTTCCAGCAGGACAATGACCCTAAGCATACTGCTAAAGCAACACTCGAGTGGTTTAAGGGGAAACATTTAAATGTCTTGGAATGGCCTTGTCAAAGCCCAGACCTCAATCCAATTGAGAATCTGTGCTATGACTTAAAGATTGCTGTACACCAGCGGAACCAATCCAACTTGAAGGAGCTGGAGCAGTTTTGCCTTGAAGAATGAGCAAAAATCCCAGCAGCTAGATGTGCCAAGCTTATAGGGACATACCCCAAGAGACTTGCAGCTGTAATTGCTGCAAAAGGTGGCTCTACAAAGTATTGACTTTGGTGGGCTGAATAGTTATGCACGCTCAAGTTTTCCGTTTTTTTGTCTTATTTCTTGTTTGTTTTACAAAACAAAATATTTTGCAACTTCAAAGTGGTAGTTATGTTGTGTAAATCAAATGATACAACCTCCCCCCAAAAAATATTTTAATTCCAGGTTGTAAAGCAACAAATTAGGAACATGCCAAGGAATGTGAATACTTTCGCAAGTCACTGTAACTGTCCAGCAACGCTCCCCCTCCAACCTTACAGAGCTTGAAAGATGCTGCAGAGAAGAATGGGAGAATGTCCACGAATACAGATGTGTCATGCTTGTCATACCCAAGAAGACTCAAGGGTGCTTCAACAAAGTACTGAGGGTCTGAATACTTATGTAAATGTGATATTTCAGTTTATAAAAAAAAATAAAAAAAACATTTGCTAGTTTGCAAGAATTTCTAAAAACCTGTTTTTGCTTTGGCATTATGGGATATTGTTTGTAGATGAATGAGGAAAAAAAAAACTATTTAAAACCATTTTAGAATAAGGCTGTAACGTAAAAAATGTGGAGAGAGTCAAGGGGTCTGAATCATTTTCTGAATGTACTGTGAGTTCATGTGTCATTTTTACGGTCTGAATTCCTTCTGAATGTACTGTGAGTTCATGTGTCATTTTTAAGCATCAATAGTTCTAGCTACAAACACCACACATTCGACAGTATTTCCAGGCCCTTTCAGGCAACACATTTGTCTAAAAGGATTTACCCAATAGACACTTTTAACACTGCATTAGTTTTCATCTTAACCCTAACGCTTTGATATCGATCTATACACCGCAGCTAATCAATCCCTCGTATCTGAATCCTAATCGAGGAGGAGTCCATGGTGTGTCAGAGGAAATATGATCGCGTTCTGGAGGGAGGGTAGAGGAAGCTGAACACTGCAGCGAAACTGTAGGAGGCTGATCTGTCTGTCTGTGGCTTGACGTTAGACATTCATCTAACTGCTGTTATTCCTTAGGCGTGCCTCACAAATGGCACCCTATTCTCTCTATGGTGTGCTACTGAGCCCTGGTTAAAAGTAGTGTACTATGTAGGGAATAGGAGGCCATTTGGGAAGCGTTCCTTTAATCCTGTTCACTTGGCCGCTCCACAGACCTAGCCCCAGCCTGTTGGAGAGGTTTCGCCAGCGTGATGGATGTGATTGTCACAAATGCCAAGGTCAATATGAGACACAGCGGAGTGAAAAAGATAACTTACTTATTTATTTTTTTCTCTCTCTCTCTCTCTCTCTCCCCCTCTCTCTCTCTCTCTCTCTCTCTCTCTCTCTCTCTCTGTCTCTCTCTCTCTCTCTCTGTCTCTCTCTCTCTCTCTGTCTCTCTCTCTCTCTCTCTCTCTCTCTCTCTCTCTCTCTCTGTCTCGCTCTCTGTCTCTCTCTCTCTCGCTCTCTCTCTCTCCCTCTCTCTTTCTCTCTCTCTCTCTCTCTGTCTGTCCCTTTCTCTCTCTCTCTTTCTCTATGTCTCTCTCTGTACCTCTCTCTCTTTCTCTGTCCCTCTCTACCTCCCTCCCTCTCTCCCTCCCTCCCTCCCTCCCTCCCTCCCTCCCTCCCTCCCTCCCTCCCATGTATCATCATCCTCTCTGCAACCTGACATTGTCTCCTTCTGTAATAACACTGGCAGAGAGGACAACTGCTGTGTGTGTGTGTGTGTGTGTGTGTGTGTGTGTGTGTGTGTGTGTGTGTGTGTGTGTGTGTGTGTGTGTGTGTGTGTGTGTGTGTGTGTATGTGCGTGTGCGTGTGCGTGTGCGTGTGCGTGTGTGTGTGTGTGATATATATGTGTGTGTGTGTGTGTGTGTGTGTGTGTGTGTGTGTGTGTGTGTGTGTGTGTGTGTGTGTGTGTGTGTGTGTGTGTGTGTGTGTGTGTGTGTGTGTGTGTGTGTGTGTGTGTAGGTGTGTGTGTATGTGTGTGTGTGTGCTTGTGCGTGTGCGTGTGCGTGTGCGTGTGTGTGATATATATGTGTGTGTGTGTGTGTGTGTGTGTGTGTGTGTGTGTATGTGTGTGCCAGAGAGGACAACTGCTGGGTTCAGAGTAGAGTCATAGGTTGCCCGCTGGGTGTCGATCTAGAAAATGGGTCACAGATTCGATCATGCGTTAGCGTTATAAAAGAGCCTGTGTCACTCATGATCATGACCGTATGCAGGGCTACTACTGACAGATCTGGCTATGGAAGAGCGAGGAAGGAGAACTAGCTTAGCTGTTTTCATTTTATTCAAGCATGTTAAATTAATACAGTATAGTACAGGAAGCTTGTTGGGCCTCCCGTAAAACCCCTTAGAACGAAGGCCCTATTCCACATGTATACACAAACGCATAACACATTTTTAGCATGGCTTATGAATGTGTTGTAAAAGTTGTCATGTCGGGGTTTCTATATAACATAATTATTGCACTCTGTCATATTATGGGAGAAGTGATTTTAACACACGTGAACTAGCTGGACTAGCTGGAATAAGGGGGGATATCTAGTCAGTTGTACAGGGAAAGGGGGGGATACCTAGTCAGTAGTACAGGTAAAGGGGGAGATACCTAGTCAGTTGTAAAGGGAAAGGGGGAGATACCTAGTCAGTTGGAAAGGGGGATACCTAGTCAGTTGTACAGGGAAAGAGGGGGGATACCTAGTCAGTAGTACAGGTAAAGGGGGAGATACCTAGTCAGTTGTAAAGGGAAAGGGGGAGATACCTAGTCAGTTGTAAAGGGAAAGGGGGAGATACCTAGTCAGTTGTAAAGGGAAAGGGGGATACCTAGTCAGTTGTAAAGGGAAAGAGGGGGATACCTAGTCAGTTGTAAAGGGAAAGGGGGGGATACCTAGTCAGTTGTACAGGGAAAGAGGGGGGATACCTAGTCAGTTGTAAAGGGAAAGGGGGAGATACCTAGTCAGTTGTAAAGGGAAAGGGGGGGATACCTAGTCAGTTGTAAAGGGAAAGGGGGAGATACCTAGTCAGTTGTAAAGGGAAAGGGGGGGATACCTAGTCAGTTGTACAGGGAAAGAGGGGGGATACCTAGTCAGTTGTAAAGGGAAAGGGGGATACCTAGTCAGTTGTAAAGGGAAAGGGGGAGATACCTAGTCAGTTGTAAAGGGAAAGGGGGAGATACCTAGTCAGTTGTAAAGGGAAAGGGGGGATACCTAGTCAGTTGTAAAGGGAAAGGGGGAGATACCTAGTCAGTTGTAAAGGGAAAGGGGGGGATACCTAGTCAGTTGTACAGGGAAAGAGGGGGGATACCTAGTCAGTTGTAAAGGGAAAGGGGGAGATACCTAGTCAGTTGTAAAGGGAAAGGGGGGGATACCTAGTCAGTTGTAAAGGGAAAGGGGGAGATACCTAGTCAGTTGTAAAGGGAAAGGGGGGGATACCTAGTCAGTTGTACAGGGAAAGGGGGAGATACCTAGTCAGTTGTAAAGGGAAAGGGGGGATACCTAGTCAGTTGTAAAGGGAAAGGGGGAGATACCTAGTTAGTTGTAAAGGGAAAGGGGGATACCTAGTCAGTTGTAAAGGGGGGATACCTAGTCAGTTGTAAAGGGAAAGGGGGATACCTAGTCAGTTGGAAAGGGAAAGGGGGGGATACCTAGTCAGTTGTAAAGGGAAAGGGGGATACCTAGTCAGTTGTACAGGGAAAGGGGGGGATACCTAGTCAGTTGTAAAGGGAAAGGGGGATACCTAGTCAGTTGTAAAGGGAAAGGGGGATACCTAGTCAGTTGTAAAGGGAAAGGGGGATACCTAGTCAGTTGTACAGGGAAAGGGGGGGATACCTAGTCAGTTGTAAAGGGAAAGGGGGATACCTAGTCAGTTGTACAGGGAAAGGGGGATACCTAGTCAGTTGTACAGGGAAAGGGGGGATATCTAGTCAGTTGTAAAGGGAAAGGGGGATACCTAGTCAGTTGTAAAGGGAAAGGGGGATACCTAGTTAGTTGTAAAGGGAAAGGGGGATACCTAGTCAGTTGTACAGGGAAAGGGGGGGATACCTAGTCAGTTGTAAAGGGGGGGATACCTAGTCAGTTGTAAAGGGAAAGGGGGATACCTAGTCAGTTGGAAAGGGAAAGGGGGATACCTAGTCAGTTGTAAAGGGAAAGGGGGGATACCTAGTCAGTTGTAAAGGGAAAGGGGGGGATACCTAGTCAGTTGTAAAGGGAAAGGGGGGGATACCTAGTCAGTTGTAAAGGGAAAGGGGGATACCTAGTCAGTTGGAAAGGGAAAGGGGGATACCTAGTCAGTTGTAAAGGGAAAGGGGGGATACCTAGTCAGTTGTAAAGGGAAAGGGGGATACCTAGTCAGTTGGAAAGGGAAAGGGGGATACCTAGTCAGTTGTAAAGGGAAAGGGGGGATACCTAGTCAGTTGTAAAGGGAAAGGGGGGGATACCTAGTCAGTTGTAAAGGGAAAGGGGGGGATACCTAGTCAGTTGTAAAGGGAAAGGGGGGATACCTAGTCAGTTGGAAAGGGAAAGGGGGGGAAACCTAGTCAGTTGTAAAGGGAAAGGGGGGGATACCTAGTCAGTTGTAAAGGGAAAGGGGGGGATACCTAGTCAGTTGTAAAGGGAAAGGGGGGGATACCTAGTCAGTTGTAAAGGGAAAGGGGGATACCTAGTCAGTTGTAAAGGGAAAGGGGGGGATACCTAGTCAGTTGGAAAGGGGGATACCTAGTCAGTTGTAAAGGGAAAGGGGGGGATACCTAGTCAGTTGTAAAGGGAAAGGGGGATACCTAGTCAGTTGTACAGGGAAAGGGGGGGATACCTAGTCAGTTGTACAGGGAAAGGGGGATATCTAGTCAGTTGTAAAGGGAAAGGGGGATACCTAGTCAGTTGTAAAGGGAAAGGGGGGGATACCTAGTCAGTTGTAAAGGGAAAGGGGGGGATACCTAGTCAGTTGGAAAGGGAAAGGGGGATACCTAGTCAGTTGGAAAGGGGGGGATACCTAGTCAGTTGTAAAGGGAAAGGGGGATACCTAGTCAGTTGTACAGGGAAAGGGGGATACCTAGTCAGTTGTAAAGGGAAAGGGGGGGATACCTAGTCAGTTGGAAAGGGGGATACCTAGTCAGTTGTAAAGGGAAAGGGGGATACCTAGTCAGTTGTAAAGGGAAAGGGGGATACCTAGTCAGTTGTACAGGGAAAGGGGGGGATACCTAGTCAGTTGGAAAGGGGGATACCTAGTCAGTTGGAAAGGGAAAGGGGGATACCTAGTCAGTTGGAAAGGGGGATACCTAGTCAGTTGTAAAGGGAAAGGGGGATACCTAGTCAGTTGTACAGGGAAAGGGGGGGATACCTAGTCAGTTGGAAAGGGAAAGGGGGATACCTAGTCAGTTGTAAAGGGAAAGGGGATACCTAGTTAGTTGTAAAGGGAAAGGGGGGGATACCTAGTCAGTTGGAAAGGGGGATACCTAGTCAGTTGTAAAGGGAAAGGGGGGGATACCTAGTCAGTTGTAAAGGGAAAGGGGGATACCTAGTCAGTTGGAAAGGGGGATACCTAGTCAGTTGTAAAGGGAAAGGGGGGATACCTAGTCAGTTGGAAAGGGGGATACCTAGTCAGTTGTAAAGGGAAAGGGGGGGATACCTAGTCAGTTGTAAAGGGAAAGGGGGATACCTAATCAGTTGGAAAGGGGGATACCTAGTCAGTTGTAAAGGGAAAGGGGGATACCTAGTCAGTTGTACAGGGAAAGGGGGGGATACCTAGTCAGTTGGAAAGGGGGATACCTAGTCAGTTGTAAAGGGAAAGGGGGATACCTAGTCAGTTGTAAAGGGAAAGGGGGGGATACCTAGTCAGTTGTACAGGGAAAGGGGGGGATACCTAGTCAGTTGTAAAGGGAAAGGGGGGGATACCTAGTCAGTTGTAAAGGGAAAGGGGGGGATACCTAGTCAGTTGTAAAGGGAAAGGGGGATACCTAGTCAGTTGTACAGGGAAAGGGGGGGATACCTAGTCAGTTGTACAGGGAAAGGGGGGATACCTAGTCAGTTGGAAAGGGAAAGGGGGGGGGATACCTAGTCAGTTGTACAGGGAAAGGGGGGGGGATACCTAGTCAGTTGTACAGGGAAAGGGGGATATCTAGTCAGTTGTACAGGGAAAGGGGGGATACCTAGTCAGTTGTACAGGGAAAGGGGGGATACCTAGTCAGTTGTACAGGGAAAGGGGGGGGGATACCTAGTCAGTTGTAAAGGGAAAGGGGGATACCTAGTCAGTTGTACAGGGAAAGGGGGGGATACCTAGTCAGTTGGAAAGGGAAAGGGGGATACCTAGTCAGTTGTAAAGGGAAAGGGGGGGATACCTAGTCAGTTGTAAAGGGAAAGGGGGGGATACCTAGTCAGTTGTAAAGGGAAAGGGGGATACCTAGTCAGTTGGAAAGGGGGATACCTAATCAGTTGGAAAGGGAAAGGGGGGGATACCTAGTCAGTTGTAAAGGGAAAGGGGGGGATACCTAGTCAGTTGTAAAGGGAAAGGGGGATACCTAGTCAGTTGTACAGGGAAAGGGGGGGATACCTAGTCAGTTGGAAAGGGGGATACCTAGTCAGTTGGAAAGGGAAAGGGGGGGATACCTAGTCAGTTGTAAAGGGAAAGGGGGATACCTAGTCAGTTGGAAAGGGGGATACCTAGTCAGTTAGAAAGGGAAAGGGGGGATACCTAGTCAGTTGTAAAGGGAAAGGGGGATACCTAGTCAGTTGGAAAGGGGGGTACCTAGTCAGTTGTAAAGGGAAAGGGGGATACCTAGTCAGTTGTACAGGTAAAGGGGGGGATACCTAGTCAGTTGGAAAGGGGGATACCTAGTCAGTTGGAAAGGGAAAGGGGGGGATACCTAGTCAGTTGTAAAGGGAAAGGGGGGGATACCTAGTCAGTTGTAAAGGGAAAGGGGGATACCTAGTCAGTTGTACAGGGAAAGGGGGGGATACCTAGTCAGTTGGAAAGGGGGATACCTAGTCAGTTGGAAAGGGAAAGGGGGGGATACCTAGTCAGTTGTAAAGGGAAAGGGGGATACCTAGTCAGTTGGAAAGGGGGATACCTAGTCAGTTGTAAAGGTAAAGGGGGATACCTAGTCAGTTGGAAAGGGAAAGGGGGATACCTAGTCAGTTGGAAAGGGAAAGGGGGATACCTAGCCAGTTGGAAAGGGAAAGGGGGATACCTAGTCAGTTGTAAAGGGAAAGGGGGATACCTAGTCAGTTGGAAAGGGAAAGGGGGATATCTAGTCAGTTGTAAAGGGAAAGGGGGATACCTAGTCAGTTGGAAAGGGAAAGGGGGGGATACCTAGTCAGTTGTAAAGGGAAAGGGGGATACCTAGTCAGTTGTAAAGGGAAAGGGGGGGATACCTAGTCAGTTGTAAAGGGGGGGATACCTAGTCAGTTGTAAAGGGAAAGGGGGATACCTAGTCAGTTGGAAAGGGAAAGGGGGGGATACCTAGTCAGTTGTAAAGGGAAAGGGGGATACCTAGTCAGTTGTAAAGGGAAAGGGGGGATACCTAGTCAGTTGTAAAGGGGGGGATACCTAGTCAGTTGTAAAGGGAAAGGGGGATACCTAGTCAGTTGTAAAGGGAAAGGGGGATACCTAGTCAGTTGGAAAGGGAAAGGGGGGGATACCTAGTCAGTTGGAAAGGGAAAGGGGGGGATACCTAGTCAGTTGTAAAGGGAAAGGGGGATACCTAGTCAGTTGTAAAGGGAAAGGGGGGGATACCTAGTCAGTTGGAAAGGGAAAGGGGGATACCTAGTCAGTTGGAAAGGGAAAGGGGGGGATACCTAGTCAGTTGTACAGGGAAAGGGGGATACCTAGTCAGTTGTACAGGGAAAGGGGGGGATACCTAGTCAGTTGGAAAGGGAAAGGGGGATACCTAGTCAGTTGTAAAGGGAAAGGGGGATACCTAGTCAGTTGTACAGGGAAAGGGGGGGATACCTAGTCAGTTGTAAAGGGAAAGGGGGGGATACCTAGTCAGTTGGAAAGGGGGATACCTAGTCAGTTGTAAAGGGAAAGGGGGATACCTAGTCAGTTGGAAAGGGAAAGGGGGGGATACCTAGTCAGTTGGAAAGGGAAAGGGGGATACCTAGTCAGTTGGAAAGGGGGATACCTAGTCAGTTGGAAAGGGAAAGGGGGATACCTAGTCAGTTGGAAAGGGGGATACCTAGTCAGTTGTACAGGGAAAGGGGGATACCTAGTCAGTTGTACAGGGAAAGGGGGATACCTAGTCAGTTGTACAGGGAAAGGGGGGGATACCTAGTCAGTTGGAAAGGGAAAGGGGGATACCTAGTCAGTTGGAAAGGGGGATACCTAGTCAGTTGTACAGGGAAAGGGGGATACCTAGTCAGTTGGAAAGGGAAAGGGGGGGATACCTAGTCAGTTGGAAAGGGGGATACCTAGTCAGTTGTAAAGGGAAAGGGGGGGATACCTAGTCAGTTGGAAAGGGGGGATACCTAGTCAGTTGTACAGGGAAAGGGGGATACCTAGTCAGTTGTACAGGGAAAGGGGGATACCTAGTCAGTTGTACAGGGAAAGGGGGATACCTAGTCAGTTGTAAAGGGAAAGGGGGGATACCTAGTCAGTTGGAAAGGGGGATACCTAGTCAGTTGTAAAGGGAAAGGGGGATACCTAGTCAGTTGTACAGGGAAAGGGGGATACCTAGTCAGTTGTACAGGGAAAGGGGGGGATACCTAGTCAGTTGGAAAGGGGGATACCTAGTCAGTTGGAAAGGGAAAGGGGGGATACCTAGTCAGTTGTAAAGGGAAAGGGGGGGATACCTAGTCAGTTGTAAAGGGAAAGGGGGATACCTAGTCAGTTGTAAAGGGAAAGGGGGGGATACCTAGTCAGTTGTACAGGGAAAGGGGATACCTAGTTAGTTGTAAAGGGAAAGGGGGGGATACCTAGTCAGTTGTAAAGGGAAAGGGGGATACCTAGTCAGTTGTAAAGGGAAAGGGGGGGATATCTAGTCAGTTGTACAGGGAAAGGGGGGGATACCTAGTCAGTTGTACAGGGAAAGGGGGGATACCTAGTCAGTTGTACAGGGAAAGGGGGATATCTAGTCAGTTGTAAAGGGAAAGGGGGATACCTAGTCAGTTGTAAAGGGAAAGGGGGGGATATCTAGTCAGTTGTACAGGGAAAGGGGGATATCTAGTCAGTTGTAAAGGGAAAGGGGGGATACCTAGTCAGTTGGAAAGGGAAAGGGGGGGGGATACCTAGTCAGTTGTACAGGGAAAGGGGGGGGGATACCTAGTCAGTTGTACAGGGAAAGGGGGATATCTAGTCAGTTGTACAGGGAAAGGGGGGATACCTAGTCAGTTGTACAGGGAAAGGGGGGATACCTAGTCAGTTGTACAGGGAAAGGGGGGGGGATACCTAGTCAGTTGTAAAGGGAAAGGGGGATATCTAGTCAGTTGTAAAGGGAAAGGGGGGGATACCTAGTCAGTTGTAAAGGGGGGGATACCTAGTCAGTTGTACAGGGAAAGGGGGATATCTAGTCAGTTGTACAGGGAAAGGGGGATATCTAGTCAGTTGTACAGGGAAAGGGGGGGATACCTAGTCAGTTGGAAAGGGAAAGGGGGATACCTAGTCAGTTGTACAGGGAAAGGGGGGGGATACCTAGTCAGTTGGAAAGGGAAAGGGGGATACCTAGTCAGTTGTAAAGGGAAAGGGGGGATACCTAGTCAGTTGTAAAGGGAAAGGGGGATACCTAGTCAGTTGGAAAGGGGGATACCTAGTCAGTTGTACAGGGAAAGGGGGGATACCTAGTCAGTTGGAAAGGGAAAGGGGGGATACCTAGTCAGTTGTAAAGGGAAAGGGGGATACCTAGTCAGTTGGAAAGGGAAAGGGGGGATACCTAGTCAGTTGGAAAGGGAAAGGGGGATACCTAGTCAGTTGGAAAGGGGGATACCTAGTCAGTTGTAAAGGGGGATACCTAGTCAGTTGGAAAGGGAAAGGGGGGGATACCTAGTCAGTTGTAAAGGGAAAGGGGGATACCTAGTCAGTTGGAAAGGGAAAGGGGGGGATACCTAGTCAGTTGTAAAGGGAAAGGGGGGGATACCTAGTCAGTTGGAAAGGGAAAGGGGGATACCTAGTCAGTTGTAAAGGGAAAGGGGGGATACCTAGTCAGTTGGAAAGGGAAAGGGGGAGATACCTAGTCAGTTGTAAAGGGGGATACCTAGTCAGTTGTAAAGGGAAAGGGGGGGATACCTAGTCAGTTGTAAAGGGAAAGGGGGATACCTAGTCAGTTGTAAAGGGGGATACCTAGTCAGTTGGAAGGGGAAAGGGGGGATACCTAGTCAGTTGTAAAGGGAAAGGGGGGATACCTAGTCAGTTGGAAAGGGAAAGGGGGAGATACCTAGTCAGTTGTAAAGGGGGATACCTAGTCAGTTGGAAAGGGAAAGGGGGATACCTAGTCAGTTGTAAAGGGAAAGGGGGATACCTAGTCAGTTGTAAAGGGAAAGGGGGATACCTAGTCAGTTGTACAGGGAAAGGGGGGGATACCTAGTCAGTTGTAAAGGGAAAGGGGGGGATACCTAGTCAGTTGTAAAGGGAAAGGGGGATACCTAGTCAGTTGTACAGGGAAAGGGGGGGATACCTAGTCAGTTGTAAAGGGAAAGGGGGATACCTAGTCAGTTGTAAAGGGAAAGGGGGGGATACCTAGTCAGTTGGAAAGGGAAAAGGGGGGATACCTAGTCAGTTGTAAAGGGAAAGGGGGATACCTAGTCAGTTGTAAAGGGAAAGGGGGATGCCTAGTCAGTTGTACAGGGAAAGGGGGGGATACCTAGTCAGTTGGAAAGGGGGGATACCTAGTCAGTTGTACAGGGAAAGGGGGATACCTAGTCAGTTGTAAAGGGAAAGGGGGATGCCTAGTCAGTTGTACAGGGAAAGGGGGATACCTAGTCAGTTGGAAAGGGGGATACCTAGTCAGTTGTACAGGGAAAGGGGGATACCTAGTCAGTTGGAAAGGGGGATACCTAGTCAGTTGTACAGGGAAAGGGGGATACCTAGTCAGTTGGAAAGGGGGATACCTAGTCAGTTGTACAGGGAAAGGGGGATACCTAGTCAGTTGTAAAGGGAAAGGGGGATACCTAGTCAGTTGTACAGGGAAAGGGGGGGATACCTAGTCAGTTGTAAAGGGAAAGGGGGATACCTAGTCAGTTGTAAAGGGAAAGGGGGGGATACCTAGTCAGTTGGAAAGGGGGATACCTAGTCAGTTGTAAAGGGAAAGGGGGATACCTAGTCAGTTGTACAGGGAAAGGGGGATACCTAGTCAGTTGTACAGGGAAAGGGGGGGATACCTAGTCAGTTGGAAAGGGGGATACCTAGTCAGTTGGAAAGGGAAAGGGGGGATACCTAGTCAGTTGTAAAGGGAAAGGGGGGGATACCTAGTCAGTTGGAAAGGGAAAGGGGGATACCTAGTCAGTTGTAAAGGGAAAGGGGGGGATACCTAGTCAGTTGGAAAGGGAAAGGGGGGATACCTAGTCAGTTGTAAAGGGAAAGGGGGGGATACCTAGTCAGTTGGAAAGGGAAAGGGGGGATACCTAGTCAGTTGTAAAGGGAAAGGGGGGGATACCTAGTCAGTTGTAAAGGGAAAGGGGGATACCTAGTCAGTTGTAAAGGGAAAGGGGGGGATACCTAGTCAGTTGTACAGGGAAAGGGGATACCTAGTTAGTTGTAAAGGGAAAGGGGGGATACCTAGTCAGTTGTAAAGGGAAAGGGGGATACCTAGTCAGTTGTAAAGGGAAAGGGGGATACCTAGTCAGTTGGAAAGGGAAAGGGGGGGGGATACCTAGTCAGTTGGAAAGGGAAAGGGGGGGGGATACCTAGTCAGTTGTACAGGGAAAGGGGGGGGGATACCTAGTCAGTTGTACAGGGAAAGGGGGATATCTAGTCAGTTGTACAGGGAAAGGGGGGATACCTAGTCAGTTGTACAGGGAAAGGGGGGATACCTAGTCAGTTGTACAGGGAAAGGGGGGGGGATACCTAGTCAGTTGTAAAGGGAAAGGGGGATATCTAGTCAGTTGTAAAGGGAAAGGGGGATACCTAGTCAGTTGTAAAGGGAAAGAGGGGGGATACCTAGTCAGTTGGAAAGGGGGATACCTAGTCAGTTGTAAAGGGAAAGGGGGATACCTAGTCAGTTGGAAAGGGAAAGGGGGATACCTAGTCAGTTGGAAAGGGAAAGGGGGATACCTAGTCAGTTGTAAAGGGAAAGAGGGGGGATACCTAGTCAGTTGGAAAGGGGGATACCTAGTCAGTTGTAAAGGGAAAGGGGGATACCTAGTCAGTTGGAAAGGGGGATACCTAGTCAGTTGTACAGGGAAAGGGGGGGATATCTAGTCAGTTGTAAAGGGAAAGGGGGGATACCTAGTCAGTTGTAAAGGGAAAGAGGGGGGATACCTAGTCAGTTGGAAAGGGGGATACCTAGTCAGTTGGAAAGGGAAAGGGGGATACCTAGTCAGTTGGAAAGGGGGGATACCTAGTCAGTTGTAAAGGGAAAGGGGGATACCTAGTCAGTTGGAAAGGGGGATACCTAGTCAGTTGTACAGGGAAAGGGGGGATACCTAGTCAGTTGTACAGGGAAAGGGGGGATACCTAGTCAGTTGTACAGGGAAAGGGGGGATACCTAGTCAGTTGTACAGGGAAAGGGGGGATACCTAGTCAGTTGTAAAGGGAAAGGGGGATACCTAGTCAGTTGGAAAGGGAAAGGGGGATACCTAGTCAGTTGTAAAGGGAAAGGGGGGATACCTAGTCAGTTGTAAAGGGAAAGGGGGATACCTAGTCAGTTGGAAAGGGAAAGGGGGATACCTAGTCAGTTGGAAAGGGAAAGGGGGATACCTAGTCAGTTGTAAAGGGAAAGGGGGATACCTAGTCAGTTGTACAGGGAAAGGGGGATACCTAGTCAGTTGTACAGGGAAAGGGGGGGATACCTAGTCAGTTGGAAAGGGAAAGGGGGATACCTAGTCAGTTGTAAAGGGAAAGGGGGATACCTAGTCAGTTGGAAAGGGGGATACCTAGTCAGTTGTACAGGGAAAGGGGGGATACCTAGTCAGTTGTAAAGGGAAAGGGGGATACCTAGTCAGTTGGAAAGGGAAAGGGGGGATATCTAGTCAGTTGTAAAGGGAAAGGGGGGGATACCTAGTCAGTTGGAAAGGGAAAGGGGGATACCTAGTCAGTAGTACAGGGAAAGGGGGATACCTAGTCAGTAGTACAGGGAAAGGGGGATACCTAGTCAGTTGTAAAGGGAAAGGGGGGGATACCTAGTCAGTTGGAAAGGGAAAGGGGGATACCTAGTCAGTTGTAAAGGGAAAGGGGGGATACCTAGTCAGTTGTACAGGGAAAGGGGGGGATACCTAGTCAGTTGTAAAGGGAAAGGGGGGATACCTAGTCAGTTGGAAAGGGAAAGGGGGGATACCTAGTCAGTTGGAAAGGGAAAGGGGGGATACCTAGTCAGTTGTACAGGGAAAGGGGGGGGGATACCTAGTCAGTTGTAAAGGGAAAGGGGGGATACCTAGTCAGTTGGAAAGGGAAAGGGGGGATACCTAGTCAGTTGGAAAGGGAAAGGGGGGATACCTAGTCAGTTGTACAGGGAAAGGGGGGGGGATACCTAGTCAGTTGTAAAGGGAAAGGGGGGATACCTAGTCAGTTGGAAAGGGAAAGGGGGGATACCTAGTCAGTTGGAAAGGGAAAGGGGGGATACCTAGTCAGTTGTACAGGGAAAGGGGGGGGGATACCTAGTCAGTTGTAAAGGGAAAGGGGGGATACCTAGTCAGTTGGAAAGGGAAAGGGGGGGATACCTAGTCAGTTGTACAGGTAAAGGGGGGGATACCTAGTCAGTTGGAAAGGGAAAGGGGGATACCTAGTCAGTTGGAAAGGGAAAGGGGGGATACCTAGTCAGTTGGAAAGGGAAAGGGGGGATATCTAGTCAGTTGGAAAGGGAAAGGGGGGGATACCTAGTCAGTTGTAAAGGGAAAGGGGGATACCTAGTCAGTTGTAAAGGGAAAGGGGGGGATACCTAGTCAGTTGGAAAGGGAAAGGGGGATACCTAGTCAGTTGTAAAGGGAAAGGGGGATACCTAGTCAGTTGTAGAGGGAAAGGGGGGGATACCTAGTCAGTTGTAAAGGGAAAGGGGGATACCTAGTCAGTTGGAAAGGGAAAGGGGGATACCTAGTCAGTTGTAAAGGGAAAGGGGGATATCTAGTCAGTTGTAGAGGGAAAGGGGGGGATACCTAGTCAGTTGTAAAGGGAAAGGGGGATACCTAGTCAGTTGGAAAGGGAAAGGGGGGGATACCTAGTCAGTTGGAAAGGGGGATACCTAGTCAGTTGTAAAGGGAAAGGGGGGGGGGATATCTAGTCAGTTGTAAAGGGAAAGGGGGGATACCTAGTCAGTTGTAAAGGGAAAGGGGGGGGGATATCTAGTCGGTTGTACAGGGAAAGGGGGGGATACCTAGTCAGTTGTACAGGGAAAGGGGGGGATACCTAGTCAGTTGGAAAGGGGGATACCTAGTCAGTTGTACAGGGAAAGGGGGGGATACCTAGTCAGTTGGAAAGGGGGATACCTAGTCAGTTGTAAAGGGAAAGGGGGGGGGGATATCTAGTCAGTTGTAAAGGGAAAGGGGGGATACCTAGTCAGTTGTAAAGGGAAAGGGGGGGGGATATCTAGTCGGTTGTAAAGGGAAAGGGGGGGATACCTAGTCAGTTGGAAAGGGGGGGGATACCTAGTCAGTTGTAAAGGGAAAGGGGGGGGGGATATCTAGTCAGTTGTAAAGGGAAAGGGGGGGGATACCTAGTCAGTTGTAAAGGGAAAGGGGGGGGGGATATCTAGTCAGTTGGAAAGGGAAAGGGGGGATACCTAGTCAGTTGTAAAGGGAAAGGGGGGGGATATCTAGTCGGTTGTAAAGGGAAAGGGGGGGATACCTAGTCAGTTGTAAAGGGAAAGGGGGATACCTAGTCAGTTGGAAAGGGAAAGGGGGGGATACCTAGTCAGTTGTACAGGGAAAGGGGGGGGGGATATCTAGTCAGTTGTAAAGGGAAAGGGGGGATACCTAGTCAGTTGTAAAGGGAAAGGGGGGGGGATATCTAGTCGGTTGTAAAGGGAAAGGGGGGGATACCTAGTCAGTTGTAAAGGGAAAGGGGGGGGGGATATCTAGTCAGTTGTAAAGGGAAAGGGGGGATACCTAGTCAGTTGTATAGGGAAAGGGGGATACCTAGTCAGTTGTACAGGGAAAGGGGGGGATACCTAGTCAGTTGTAAAGGGAAAGGGGGATACCTAGTCAGTTGGAAAGGGAAAGGGGGGGGGGATATCTAGTCAGTTGTAAAGGGAAAGGGGGAGACCTAGTCAGTTGTACAGGGAAAGGGGGGGATACCTAGTCAGTTGTATATGGAAAGGGGGATACCTAGTCAGTTGGAAAGGGAAAGGGGGATACCTAGTCAGTTGGAAAGGGAAAGGGGGATACCTAGTCAGTTGTACAGGGAAAGGGGGGGATACCTAGTCAGTTGTATATGGAAAGGGGGGATACCTAGTCAGTTGTAAAGGGAAAGGGGGATACCTAGTCAGTTGTAAAGGGAAAGGGGGATACCGAGTCAGTTGTAAAGGGAAAGGGGGGGATACCTAGTCAGTTGTAAAGGGAAAGGGGGGGATACCTAGTCAGTTGTAAAGGGAAAGGGGGATACCTAGTCAGTTGTAAAGGGAAAGGGGGGGGGGATACCTAGTCAGTTGGAAAGGGAAAGGGGGGATACCTAGTCAGTTGGAAAGGGAAAGGGGGATACCTAGTCAGTTGTAAAGGGAAAGGGGGGGATACCTAGTCAGTTGTAAAGGGAAAGGGGGGGATACCTAGTCAGTTGTAAAGGGAAAGGGGGATACCTAGTCAGTTGTAAAGGGAAAGGGGGGGATACCTAGTCAGTTGTACAGGTAAAGGGGGATACCTAGTCAGTTGTAAAGGGAAAGGGGGATACCTAGTCAGTTGTAAAGGGAAAGGGGGATACCGAGTCAGTTGTAAAGGGAAAGGGGGGGATACCTAGTCAGTTGGAAAGGGGGATACCTAGTCAGTTTGAAAGGGGGATACCTAGTCAGTTGGAAAGGGGGATACCTAGTCAGTTGGAAAGGGGGATACCTAGTCAGTTTGAAAGGGGGATACCTAGTCAGTTGTAAAGGGAAAGGGGGATACCTAGTCAGTTGTAAAGGGAAAGGGGGATACCTGGTCAGTTGTACAGGGAAAGGGGGATACCTAGTCAGTTGTAAAGGGGGATACCTAGTCAGTTGTAAAGGGAAAGGGGGGGATATCTAGTCGGTTGTAAAGGGAAAGGGGGGGATACCTAGTCAGTTGTAAAGGGAAAGGGGGGGATATCTAGTCGGTTGTAAAGGGAAAGGGGGGGGATACCTAGTCAGTTGTAAAGGGAAAGGGGGATACCTGGTCAGTTGTACAGGGAAAGGGGGGATACCTAGTCAGTTGTAAAGGGGGATACCTAGTCAGTTGGAAAGGGAAAGGGGGGGATACCTAGTCAGTTGGAAAGGGGGATACCTAGTCAGTTGGAAAGGGGGATACCTAGTCAGTTGTAAAGGGGGATACCTAGTCAGTTGGAAAGGGAAAGGGGGGGATACCTAGTCAGTTGGAAAGGGGGATACCTAGTCAGTTGTAAAGGGAAAGGGGGGGATACCTAGTCAGTTGGAAAGGGGGATACCTAGTCAGTTGGAAAGGGGGATACCTAGTCAGTTGTAAAGGGAAAGGGGGATACCTAGTCAGTTGTAAAGGGAAAGGGGGGGGATACCTAGTCAGTTGGAAAGGGAAAGGGGGGGATACCTAGTCAGTTGGAAAGGGAAAGGGGGGGATACCTAGTCAGTTGTACAGGGAAAGGGGGGGATACCTAGTCAGTTGTACAGGGAAAGGGGGGGATACCTAGTCAGTTGTACAGGGAAAGGGGGGGATACCTAGTCAGTTGTACAGGGAAAGGGGGGGATACCTAGTCAGTTGTACAGGGAAAGGGGGGGATACCTAGTAGGTTGGAAAGGGGGATACCTAGTCAGTTGTACAGGGAAAGGGGGAGACCTAGTCAGTTGGAAAGGGGGATACCTAGTCAGTTGTAAAGGGAAAGGGGGGATACCTAGTCAGTTGTACAGGGAAAGGGGGGATACCTAGTCACTTGTACAGGGAAAGGGGGGATACCTAGTCACTTGTACAGGGAAAGGGGGGATACCTAGTCAGTTGTACAGGGAAAGGGGGATACCTAGTCAGTTGTAAAGGGAAAGGGGGATACCTAGTCAGTTGTAAAGGGAAAGGGGGGATACCTAGTCACTTGTACAGGGAAAGGGGGGATACCTAGTCAGTTGTACAGGGAAAGGGGGATACC
Organism: Salvelinus fontinalis; assembly: GCF_029448725.1. Taxonomy (NCBI): domain Eukaryota; kingdom Metazoa; phylum Chordata; class Actinopteri; order Salmoniformes; family Salmonidae; genus Salvelinus; species Salvelinus fontinalis. The sequence continues at coordinate 40,410,173 of NC_074689.1, forward strand.
TAGTCAGTTGTAAAGGGAAAGGGGGATACCTAGTCAGTTGTAAAGGGAAAGGGGGATACCTAGTCAGTTGGAAAGGGAAAGGGGGGGATACAGAGTCAGTTGTACAGGGAAAGGGGGATACCTAGTCAGTTGTACAGGGAAAGGGGGGGATACCTAGTCAGTTGTACAGGGAAAGGGGGGGATACCTAGTCAGTTGGAAAGGGGGATACCTAGTCAGTTGGAAAGGGAAAGGGGGATACCTAGTCAGTTGTACAGGGAAAGGGGGGGATACCTAGTCAGTTGTAAAGGGAAAGGGGGGGATACCTAGTCAGTTGTACAGGGAAAGGGGGGGATACCTAGTCAGTTGGAAAGGGGGATACCTAGTCAGTTGGAAAGGGAAAGGGGGGGATACCTAGTCAGTTGGAAAGGGGGATACCTAGTCAGTTGGAAAGGGAAAGGGGGATACCTAGTCAGTTGTAAAGGGAAAGGGGGGGATACCTAGTCAGTTGGAAAGGGGGATACCTAGTCAGTTGGAAAGGGAAAGGGGGATACCTAGCCAGTTGGAAAGGGGGATACCTAGTCAGTTGGAAAGGGGGATACCTAGTCAGTTGTACAGGGAAAGGGGGGGATACCTAGTCAGTTGGAAAGGGGGATACCTAGTCAGTTGTAAAGGGAAAGGGGGGGATACCTAGTCAGTTGTACAGGGAAAGGGGGGATACCTAGTCAGTTGTAAAGGGAAAGGGGGGGGATACCTAGTCAGTTGTACAGGGAAAGGGGGGGATACCTAGTCAGTTGGAAAGGGAAAGGGGGAGACCTAGTCAGTTGGAAAGGGAAAGGGGGGGGGGATACCTAGTCAGTTGTACAGGGAAAGGGGGGGATACCTAGTCAGTTGGAAAGGGAAAGGGGGAGACCTAGTCAGTTGGAAAGGGAAAGGGAAAGGGGGATACCTAGTCAGTTGTACAGGGAAAGGGGGGGATACCTAGTCAGTTGGAAAGGGGGATACCTAGTCAGTTGTACAGGGAAAGGGGGGATACCTAGTCAGTTGGAAAGGGAAAGGGGGGGGGGATACCTAGTCAGTTGTAAAGGGAAAGGGGGGGATACCTAGTCAGTTGTACAGGGAAAGGGGGATACCTAGTCAGTTGGAAAGGGGGATACCTAGTCAGTTGTACAGGGAAAGGGGGGGATACCTAGTCAGTTGTAAAGGGAAAGGGGGATACCTAGTCAGTTGGAAAGGGGGGATACCTAGTCAGTTGTACAGGGAAAGGGGGATACCTAGTCAGTTGTAAAGGGAAAGGGGGGGGGATACCTAGTCAGTTGTAAAGGGAAAGGGGGGGATACCTAGTCAGTTGTAAAGGGAAAGGGGGATACCTAGTCAGTTGTAAAGGGAAAGGGGGAGACCTAGTCAGTTGGAAAGGGGGATACCTAGTCAGTTGTACAGGGAAAGGGGGGGATACCTAGTCAGTTGTAAAGGGAAAGGGGGATACCTAGTCAGTTGTACAGGGAACGGGGGGATACCTAGTCAGTTGGAAAGGGAAAGGGGGGATACCTAGTCAGTTGTAAAGGGAAAGGGGGGGATACCTAGTCAGTTGGAAAGGGAAAGGGGGATACCTAGTCAGTTGTACAGGGAAAGGGGGATACCTAGTCAGTTGTAAAGGGAAAGGGGGGGATACCTAGTCAGTTGTACAGGGAAAGGGGGGGATACCTAGTCAGTTGTAAAGGGAAAGGGGGATACCTAGTCAGTTGTAAAGGGAAAGGGGGATACCTAGTCAGTTGTAAAGGGAAAGGGGGATACCTAGTCAGTTGTAAAGGGAAAGGGGGGGATATCTAGTCAGTTGTACAGGGAAAGGGGGATACCTAGTCAGTTGGAAAGGGGGATACCTAGTCAGTTGTACAGGGAAAGGGGGGGATACCTAGTCAGTTGTAAAGGGAAAGGGGGATACCTAGTCAGTTGTAAAGGGAAAGGGGGAGACCTAGTCAGTTGGAAAGGGGGATACCTAGTCAGTTGTACAGGGAAAGGGGGATACCTAGTCAGTTGTAAAGGGAAAGGGGGATACCTAGTCAGTTGTACAGGGAACGGGGGGATACCTAGTCAGTTGTACAGGGAACGGGGGATACCTAGTCAGTTGGAAAGGGAAAGGGGGGGATACCTAGTCAGTTGGAAAGGGAAAGGGGGGGATACCTAGTCAGTTGTAAAGGGAAAGGGGGATACCTAGTCAGTTGTACAGGGAACGGGGGGATACCTAGTCAGTTGGAAAGGGAAAGGGGGATACCTAGTCAGTTGTAAAGGGAAAGGGGGATACCTAGTCAGTTGGAAAGGGAAAGGGGGGGATACCTAGTCAGTTGTACAGGGAAAGGGGGGGATACCTAGTCAGTTGTAAAGGGGAAAGGGGGGGATACCTAGTCAGTTGTACAGGGAAAGGGGGATACCTAGTCAGTTGTACAGGGAAAGGGGGATACCTAGTCAGTTGTAAAGGGAAAGGGGGATACCTAGTCAGTTGTACAGGGAAAGGGGGGGGATACCTAGTCAGTTGGAAAGGGAAAGGGGGGGGATACCTAGTCAGTTGTATAGGGAAAGGGGGATACCTAGTCAGTTGTAAAGGGAAAGGGGGGGGGGATACCTAGTCAGTTGTATATGGAAAGGGGGATACCTAGTCAGTTGTACAGGGAAAGGGGGGGGGATACCTAGTCAGTTGTACAGGGAAAGGGGGGTTACCTAGTCAGTTGTAAAGGGAAAGGGGGGGATACCTAGTCAGTTGTACAGGGAAAGGGGGATACCTAGTCAGTTGTACAGGGAAAGGGGGGGATACCTAGTCAGTTGTACAGGGAAGGGGGGGGGGGTACCTAGTCAGTTGTATAGGGAAACGGGGATACCTAGTCAGTTGTAAAGGGAAAGGGGGGGATACCTAGTCAGTTGTACAGGGAAAGGGGGATACCTAGTCAGTTGTAAAGTGAAAGGGGGGGATACCTAGTCAGTTGGAAAGGGAAAGGGGGGATACCTAGTCAGTTGGAAAGGGAAAGGGGGGGATACCTAGTCAGTTGTAAAGGGAAAGGGGGATACCTAGTCAGTTGTAAAGGGAAAGGGGGGGGATCCCTAGTCAGTTGTACAGGTAAACGGGGGATACCTAGTCAGTTGTACAGAGAAAGGTGGGGATACCTAGTCAGTTGTACAGGGAAATGGGGATATCTAGTCAGTTGAACAGGGAAAGGGGGGATACCTAGTCAGTTGTACAGGTAAACGGGGGATACCTAGTCAGTTGTACAGAGAAAGGTGGGGATACCTAGTCAGTTGTACAGGGAAATGGGGATATCTAGTCAGTTGAACAGGGAAAGGGGGGATACCTAGTCAGTTGTACAGGTAAAGGGGGGATACCTAGTCAGTTGTAAAGAGAAAGGGGGGGATACCTAGTCAGTTGTACAGGGAAAGGGGGGGATACCTAGTCAGTTTTACAGGGAAAGGGGGGATACCTAGTCAGTTGTACAGGGAAAGGGGGGGATACCTAGTCAGTTGTAAAGGGAAAGGGGGGGATACCTAATACCTAATCAGTTGTACAGGGAAAGGGGGGGATACCTAGTCAGTTGTAAAGGGAAAGGGGGGGGATACCTAGTCAGTTGTACATGGAAAGGGGGGATACCTAGTCAGTTGTACAGGGAAAGGGGGGATACCTAGTCAGTTGTACAGGGAAAGGGGGGATACCTAGTCAGTTGTACAGGGAAAGGGGGGGATACCTAGTCAGTTGTACAGGGAAAGGGGGGATACCTAGTCAGTTGTACAGGGAAAGGGGGGGATACCTAGTCAGTTGTACAGGGAAAGGGGGGATACTTAGTCAGTTGTACAGGGAAAGGGGGGGATACCTAGTCAGTTGTACAGGGAAAGGGGGGATACCTAGTCAGTTGTACAGGGAAAGGGGGGGATACCTAGTCAGTTGTACAGGGAAAGGGGGGGATACCTAGTCAGTTGTACAGGGAAAGGGGGGATACCTAGTCAGTTGTACAGGGAAAGGGGGGGATACCTAGTCAGTTGTACAGGGAAAGGGGGATACCTAGTCAGTTGTACAGGGAAAGGGGGGGATACCTAGTCAGTTGTACAGGGAAAGGGGGATACCTAGTCAGTTGTACAGGGAAAGGGGGGGATACCTAGTCAGTTGTACAGGGAAAGGGGGGGATACCTAGTCAGTTGTACAGGGAAAGGGGGGATACCTAGTCAGTTGTACAGGGAAAGGGGGATACCTAGTCAGTTGTACAGGGAAAGGGGGGATACCTAGTCAGTTGTACAGGGAAAGGGGGATACCTAGTCAGTTGTACAGGGAAAGGGGGGGATACCTAGTCAGTTGTACAAGGAAAGGGGGGGATACCTAGTCAGTTGTACAGGGAAAGGGGGGATACCTAGTCAGTTGTACAGGGAAAGGGGGGGATACCTAGTCAGTTGTACAGGGAAAGGGGGATACCTAGTCAGTTGTACAGGGAAAGGGGGATACCTAGTCAGTTGTACAGGGAAAGGGGGATACCTAGTCAGTTGTACAGGGAAAGGGGGATACCTAGTCAGTTGTACAGGGAAAGGGGGATACCTAGTCAGTTGTACAGGGAAAGGGGGGGATACCTAGTCAGTTGTACAGGGAAAGAGGGGGGATACCTAGTCAGTTGTAAAGGGAAAGGGGGGGATACCTAGTCAGTTGTACAGGGAAAGGGGGGGGGATACCTAGTCAGTTGTATAGGGAAACGGGGATACCTAGTCAGTTGTAAAGTGAAAGGGGGGGATACCTAATCAGTTGGAAAGGGAAAGGGGGGATACCTAGTCAGTTGGAAAGGGAAATGGGGGGATACCTAGTCAGTTGTACAGGGAAAGGGGGGGATACCTAGTCAGTTGTACAGGGAAAGGGAGGATCCCTAGTCAGTTGTAAAGGGAAAGGGGGGGATACCTAGTCAGTTGTAAAGGGAAAGGGGGGATACCTAGTCAGTTGTAAAGGGAAAGGGGGGGATCCCTAGTCAGTTGGAAAGGGAAAGGGGGGGATACCTAGTCAGTTGTACAGGGAAAGGGGGGGATACCTAGTCAGTTGTACAGGGAAAGGGGGGATCCCTAGTCAGTTGTAAAGGGAAAGGGGGGGATACCTAGTCAGTTGTACAGGGAAAGGGGGGGATACCTAGTCAGTTGTACAGGGAAAGGGGGGATACCTAGTCAGTTGTACAGGGAAAGGGGGGGATACCTAGTCAGTTGTACAGGGAAAGGGGGGATACCTAGTCAGTTGTACAGGGAAAGGGGGGGATACCTAGTCAGTTGTACATGGAAAAGGGGGGGATACCTAGTCAGTTGTACAGGGAAAGGGGGGATACCTAGTCAGTTGTACAGGGAAAGGGGGGGATACCTAGTCAGTTGTACAGGGAAAGGGGGATACCTAGTCAGTTGTACAGGGAAAGGGGGGGATACCTAGTCAGTTGTACAGGGAAAGGGGGGGATACCTAGTCAGTTGTACAGGGAAAGGGGGGGATACCTAGTCAGTTGTACAGGGAAAGGGGGATACCTAGTCAGTTGTACAGGGAAAGGGGGATACCTAGTCAGTTGTACAGGGAAAGGGGGATACCTAGTCAGTTGTACAGGGAAAGGGGGATACCTAGTCAGTTGTACAGGGAAAGGGGGATACCTAGTCAGTTGTACAGGGAAAGGGGGGGATACCTAGTCAGTTGTACAGGGAAAGAGGGGGGATACCTAGTCAGTTGTAAAGGGAAAGGGGGGGATACCTAGTCAGTTGTACAGGGAAAGAGGGGGGATACCTAGTCAGTTGTACAGGGAAAGGGGGGGGTACCTAGTCAGTTGTACAGGGAAAGGGGGATACCTAGTCAGTTGTAAAGGGAAAGGGGGATACCTAGTCAGTTAAAAATGGAAAGGGGGGGATACCTAGTCAGTTGTAAAGGGAAAGGGGGGGATACCTAGTCAGTTGTAAAGGGAAAGGGGGATACCTAGTCAGTTGTACAGGGAAAGGGGGGGATACCTAGTCAGTTGTACAGGGAAAGGGGGGGGATACCTAGTCAGTTGTAAAGGGAAAGGGGGGGATACCTAGTCAGTTGTAAAGGGAAAGGGGGGGATACCTAGTCAGTTGTAAAGGGAAAGGGGGGATATCTAGTCAGTTGTAAAGGGAAAGGGGGGATACCTAGTCAGTTGTAAAGGGAAAGGGGGGGATATCTAGTCAGTTGTAAAGGGAAAGGGGGGGATACCTAGTCAGTTGGAAAGGGAAAGGGGGGGATACCTAGTCAGTTGGAAAGGGGGGGATCCCTAGTCAGTTGTACAGGGAAAGGGGGGGATACCTAGTCAGTTGTACAGCTGAATGCATTCAACTGAAATGTGGTTTCCGAAGCTGCCTGAGTAGAGGGACTAGATGGATTAGATGGACTAGATGGATTAGATGGACTAGAGGGACTAGATGGACTAGAGGGACTAGATGGATTAGAGGGACTAGAGGGACTAGATGGATTAGAGGGATTAGATAGACTAGAGGGACTAGAGGGACTAGATGGATTAGAGGGATTTAAAGGGACTAGGTGGATTAGAGGGATTAGATAGACTAGAGGGACTAGATGGATTAGAGGGATTAGATAGACTAGAGGGACTAGAGGGACTAGAGGGACTAGAGGGACTAGAGGGACTAGATGGATTAGATGGACTAGAGGGACTAGATGGATTAGAGGGATTAGATAGACTAGAGGGACTAGAGGGATTAGATGGAGTAGATGGAGTAGATGGACTAGAGGGACTAGATGGATTAGAGGGATTAGATAGACTAGAGGGACTAGAGGGACTAGAGGGATTAGATGGACTAGAGGGACTAGAGGGATTAGATGGAGTTGATGGAGTAGATGGACTAGAGGGACTAGAGGGACTAGATGGATTAGATGGACTAGAGGGACTAGATGGATTAGATGGACTAGAGGGACTAGATGGATTAGAGGGATTAGATAGACTAGAGGGACTAGAGGGACTAGATGGATTAGATGGATTAGATGGACTAGAGGGACTAGATGGATTAGATGGATTAGATGGACTAGAGGGACTAGATGGATTAGAGGGATTAGATAGACTAGAGGGACTAGAGGGACTAGAGGGACTAGATGGATTAGATGGACTAGAGGGACTAGATGGATTAGAGGGATTAGATAGACTAGAGGGACTAGAGGGATTAGATGGAGTAGATGGACTAGATGGATTAGATGGATTAGATGGATTAGATAGACTAGAGGGACTAGATGGATTAGAGGGATTAGATAGACTAGAGGGACTAGAGGGACTAGAGGGACTAGATGGATTAGATGGACTAGAGGGACTAGATGGATTAGAGGGATTAGATAGACTAGAGGGACTAGAGGGATTAGATGGAGTAGATGGAGTAGATGGACTAGAGGGACTAGAGGGACTAGATGGATTAGAGGGATTAGATAGACTAGAGGGACTAGATGGACTAGAGGGACTAGATGGATTAGATGGACTAGAGGGACTAGATAGATTAGATGGATTAGATGGACTAGAGGGACTAGATGGATTAGATGGACGAGAGGGACTAGATAGATTAGATGGATTAGATGGACTAAAGGGACTAGATAGATTAGAGGGATTAGATGGATTAGATGGACTATATGGATTAGAGGGAATAGATGGAGTAGAGGGACTAGATGGAGTAGATGGACTAGAGGGACTAGAGGGACTAGAGAGACTAGATGGTTTAGAGGTATTAGATGGACTATATGGATTAGAGGGAATAGATTGAGTAGAGGGACTAGATGGACTAGAGGGACTAGATGGAGTAGATGGACTAGATGGAGTAGATGGACTAGAGGGACTAGAGGGACTAGATGGAGTAGATGAACTAGATGGACTAGTTGGACTAGAGGGACTAGAGGGACTAGAGGGATTAGAGGGACTAGATGGACTAGATGGACTAGATGGACTAGAGAGACTAGATGGTTTAGAGGGACTAGCTGGACTAGAGGGACTAGTCGGTTTAGAGGGACTACATGGACTAGATGGAGTAGAGGGACTAGATGGAGTAGAGGGACTAGATGGATTAGAGGGACTACATGGACTAGATAGACTAGAGGGACTAGAGGGACTAGAGGAACTAGAGGGACTAGAGGGACTAGATGGATTAGAGGGACTAGATGGACTAGATGGATTAGAGGGATTAGAGGTACTAGAGGGACTAGATGGATTAGAGGGATTAGATAGACTAGAGGGACTAGAGGGACTAGATGGATTAGAGGGATTAGATTGACTAGAGGGACTAGAGGGACTAGATGGATTAGAGGGATTAGATAGACTAGAGGGACTAGAGGGACTAGATGGATTAGAGGGATTAGATAGACTAGAGGTACTAGATGGATTAGAGTGATTAGATAGACTAGAGGGACTAGAGGGACTAGAGGGACTAGATGGATTAGATGGACTAGAGGGACTAGATGGATTAGAGGGATTAGATAGACTAGAGGGACTAGAGGGATTAGATGGAGTAGATGGAGTAGATTGAGTAGATTGAGTAGATGGACTAGAGGGACTAGATGGAGTAGATGGACTAGAGGGACTAGATGGAGTAGATGGAGTAGATGGAGTAGATTGAGTAGATGGACTAGAGGGACTAGATGGAGTAGATGGAGTAGAGGGACTAGAGCAGGGGTGTCAAACTCAAATACCCAGTGGGCCAAAATGTAAAACCTGAACAAAGTCGCGGGCCAACATTGAACAAATGAACTTTTTAATATGGACCCAAACAAGTTTTGCTTTAACATTGAATATGGAACAAGCATCGCTTATTACCATACAATATATAATTTAATAGTGGAGACATGCAAAATCGAATTTCAAATGAAAAAACACATCAATGGCATTCATTTATTAAATAAATAAAATGTAAATAAAAATCGTATGCCTCTTTTCTATTTGCAGCCTTCTGATTTAAATACCAAAATAAACTTTTTCCACTGGCTAATCATTTTACAAATAAAATGATAATCAATCAACCATTCAAGCCCATGCCTTGTAGCAAGAAAAGGTGCACAAAGAAAACGTTAATTATTGCACACTGATCTAATCTGATGTGCCCAAGCCAGATACCTGGCATCTCTTCTTGGATGCTAGTTCATCAATGTCTGGGCTCAGGCTCTGAGCTGAAGAAATCTTCAGTATCGAGCGAAGGTGTTCATCAGTCAGACGTCTCCTGTGAGTTGTTTTGGTCATCTTCATCGAGGAGAAAAGTTGCTCGCATAGATAAGTGCTGCCGAACATGGAGAGCATCTGAGCAGCTTGGGTGCGGAGCTGAGGCATTGTGTCAGGGATGAACCGTGGAAACTGTGCGGCGCCCACAGCATCATACTGTAATGAAACAGGCAGGGAGCAGGTCTCGAACCCTCGACCTTCTAGCCCGAGGTCCGGCGCGCTATCGACTGTGCCGCAAAAGCATGCTCAAGCGGCAGAGTCGATTTCCGCGCTTATAAACCCAGGGTCGTTACAATACTTTGACTTCAGCGTGTCGTTGCACTGGAGTTCAATCAGCTCCATTTGGATGTTGGTTGGTGCATTTTCCACATCAACTGCGAAGGGATTACTAAGCAGTTCAAACCTACATTTCTGGACATCGAAGTCGGCAAATCGCCGGCTAAACTCAGCGGCGAGAACACTGAGTTTTTCAGCAAACTGTGCGCATGGGAACACGGCGGTAGAGATCTGCGCTTTTATGGTTTGGCAGCAGGGAAAATGGCAAGGGTTTCCTTGCAGCATCTGATTCTCCCACAGGCACAGTTTAGTTTTAAAGGCCCTCACTGCAGCGTACATGTCTGTGATGCCTTTCTGCCTTTCTTTTCGCCATTTTTGGGAAGGGATAGCGCGCTGACAGTTGAAGCGTCTATGTTGATATGACTACTGTCACAGAGGAGCGGACGTTTCTGGGTCCTGTCCTGATTGGCGCGCGAAAACAACAGCAGAGCATTATGGGATTCGTAGTATTAGCAGTGAATGCGCTGTATAATACCGGCGGGCCAGCTCAAGTAGTAATTTGGTATTGTCTCGCGGGCCAAATATAATTACCTAGAGTTTGACATCCATGGACTAGAGGGACTAGATGGAGTAGATGGAGTAGATGAAGTAGATGGAGCATATTGAGTAGATGGACTAGAGGGACTAGAGGGACTAGATGGAGTAGATGGAGTAGATTGAGTAGAGGGACTAGAGGGGCTAGATGGAGTAGATGGAGTAGATTGAGTAGAGGGACTAGAGGGACTAGATGGACTAGATGGACTAGATGGAGTAGATTGAGTAGAGGGACTAGATGGAGTAGATGGAGTAGATGGACTAGAGGGACTAGGTGGAGTAGATGGAGTAGATGGAGTAGATTGAGTAGAGGGACTAGATGGAGTAGATGGAGTAGAGGGACTAGAGCAGGGGTGTCAAACTCAAATACCCAGTGGATGAATATAATTACCCAGAGTTTGACACCCATGGACTAGAGGGACTAGATGGAGTAGATGGAGTAGATGGACTAGAGGGACTAGATGGAGTAGATGGAGTAGATGGAGTAGATGGAGCATATTGAGTAGATGGACTAGAGGGACTAGAGGGACTAGATGGAGTAGATGGAGTAGATTGAGTAGAGGGACTAGATGGAGTAGAGGGACTAGATGGAGTAGATGGAGTAGAGGGACTAGATGGAGTAGATTGAGTAGAGGGACTAGATGGTCTAGATGTAGTAGATGGAGTAGATTGAGTAGATGGACTAGAGGGACTAGATGGAGTAGATGGAGTAGATGGAGTAGATGGAGTAGATGGAGTAGATGGAGTAGATTGAGTAGAGGGACTAGATGGAGTAGATGGAGTAGAGGGACTAGAGCAGGGGTGTCAAACTCAAATACCCAGTCGATGAATATAATTACCCAGAGTTTGACACCCATGGACTAGAGGGACTAGATGGAGTAGATGGAGTAGATGGAGTAGATGGAGCATATTGAGTAGATGGACTAGAGGGACTAGAGGGACTAGATGGAGTAGATGGAGCAGATTGAGTAGAGGGACTAGAGGGGCTAGATGGAGTAGATGGAGTAGATTGAGTAGAGGGACTAGAGGGGCTAGATGGAGTAGATGGAGTAGATTGAGTAGAGGGACTAGAGGGACTAGATGGACTAGATGGACTAGATGGAGTAGATTGAGTAGAGGGACTAGATGGAGTAGATGGAGTAGATGGACTAGAGGGACTAGGTGGAGTAGATGGAGTAGATGGAGTAGATTGAGTAGAGGGACTAGATGGAGTAGATGGAGTAGAGGGACTAGAGCAGGGGTGTCAAACTCAAATACCCAGTGGATGAATATAATTACCCAGAGTTTGACACCCATGGACTAGAGGGACTAGATGGAGTAGATGGAGTAGATGGAGTAGATGGAGTAGATGGAGTAGATGGAGTAGATTGAGTAGATGGACTAGATGGAGTAGATGGAGTAGAGGGACTAGAGCAGGGGTGTCAAACTCAAATACCCAGTGGGCCAAAATGTAAAACCTGAACAAAGTCGCGGGCCAACATTGAACAAATGAACCTTTTAATATGGACCCAAATTAGATTAGATTAGATTAGAGGGATTAGATGGACTAGAGGGATTGGATGGACTAGAGGGATTAGATGGACTAGAGGGATTAGATGGATTAGAGGGATTAGATGGATTAGAGGGATTAGATGGACTAGAGGGACTAGGTGGATTAGATGGACTATATGGACTAGAGGGATTAGATGGAGTACATTTACATTTAAGTCGTTTAGCAGACGCTCTTATCCAGAGCAACTTACAAAATGGAATAGAGGGACTAGATGATTATTAGTCAACAAAATCGCAATTATTTGTCCATTATATAACAATTAGGGCATGAAGTGCCCATCCTTCTGTAGTACAGCTTGACTTGGTCAACAGCTCCTAATGGGGTTCTGCTGCTTAGTGATTATTAAGAGTTAAGAGGGGATAACAACTGGAGATGGGCCAGCCCACCACAAAGCCTGGTTCAGCCTGGTTCAGCCTGGTTCAGCCTGGTTCAGCCTGGTTCAGCCTGGTTCAGCCCACCACAAAGCCTGGTTCAGCCTGGTTCAGCCTGGTTCAGCCTGGTTCAGCCCACCACAAAGCCTGGTTCAGCCTGGTTCAGCCCACCACAAAGCCTGGTTCAGCCTGGTTCAGCCCACCACAAAGCCTGGTTCAGCCTGGTTCAGCCCACCACAAAGCCTGGTTCAGCCTGGTTCAGCCCACCACAAAGCCTGGTTCAGCACACCCCAAAGCCTGGTTCAGCCTGGTTCAGCCCACCACAAAGCCTGGTTCAGCCTGGTTCAGCCCACCACAAAGCCTGGTTCAGCCTGGTTCAGCCCACCCTAAAGCCTGGTTCAGCCTGGTTCAGCCCACCCTAAAGCCTGGTTCAGCCTGGTTCAGCCCACCCCAAAGCCGGGTTCAGCCTGGTTCAGCCCACCCCAAAGCCTGGTTCAGCCTGGTTCAGCCCACCCTAAAGCCTGGTTCAGCCCACCCCTAAGCCTGGTTCAGCCCACCACAAAGCCTGGTTCAGCCTGGTTCAACCCACCCCAAAGCCTGGTTCAGCCTGGTTCAGCCCACCCCAAAGCCTGGTTCAGCACACCCTAAAGCCTGGTTCAGCCTGGTTCAGCCCACCCCAAAGCCTGGTTCAGCCTGGTTCAGCCCATCCCAAAGCCTGGTTCAGCCTGGTTCAGCCCACCCCAAAGCCTGGTTCAGACTGGTTCAGCCCACCCCAAAGCCTGGTTCGGCCTGGTTCAGCCCGCCCCAAAGCCTGGTTCAGCCTGGTTCAGCCCACCACAAAGCCTGGTTCAGCCTGGTTCAGCCCACCACAAAGCCTGGTTCAGCCTGGTTCAGCCCACCACAAAGCCTGGTTCAGCCTGGTTCAGCCCACCACAAAGCCTGGTTCAGCCTGGTTCAGCCCACCCCAAAGCCTGGTTCAGCCTGGTTCAGCCCACCCCAAAGCCTGGTTCAGCCTGGTTCAGCCCACCCCAAAGCCTGGTTCAGCCTGGTTCAGCCTGGTTCAGCCCACCACAAAGCCTGGTTCAGCCTGGTTCAGCCCACCCCAAAGCCTGGTTCAGCCTGGTTCAGCCCACCACAAAGCCTGGTTCAGCCCACCACAAAGCCTGGTTCAGCCTGGTTCAGCCCACCCCAAAGCCTGGTTCAGCCTGGTTCAGCCCACCCCAAAGCCTGGTTCAGCCTGGTTCAGCCCACCCCAAAGCCTGGTTCAGCCTGGTTCAGCCCACCCCAAAGCCTGATTCAGCCTGGTTCAGCCCACCCCAAAGCCTTGTTCAGCCTGGTTCAGCCCGCCCCAAAGCCTGGTTCAGCCTGGTTCAGCCCGTCCCAAAGCCTTGTTCAGCCTGGTTCAGCCCACCCCAAAGCCTTGTTCAGCCTGGTTCAGCCCGCCCCAAAGCCTGGTTCAGCCTGGTTCAGCCCGCCCCAAAGCCTGGTTCAGCCTGGTTCAGCCCGCCCCAAAGCCTGGTTCAGCCTGGTTCAGCCCACCCCAAAGCTCCTGTTTAGGTGGTGGAGATCAGCCTGGGTCTGTGAAGGGAGTAGTACACAGCATTGTACGAGATCTTCAGTTTCTTGGCAATTTCTCGCATGTAATAGCCTTCATTTCTCAGAACAAGAATAGACTGACGAGTTTCAGAAGAAAGTTATTGGATTCTGGCCATTTTGAGCCTGTAATCGAATCCACAAATGCTGATGCTCCAGATACTCAACTAGTCTAAAGAAGGCCAGTTTTAATGATTCTTTAATCAGAACAACAGTTTTCAGCTGTGCTAACATTAATTGCAAAAGGGTTTTCTAATGATCAATTAGCCTTTTAAAATGATTTACTTGGATTAGCTAACACAACGTGCCGTTGGAACACAGGAGTGCTGTTTGCTGATAATGGGCCTCTGGACACTTATGTAGATATTCAATAAGCTACAATAGTAATTTACAACATTAACAATGTCTACACTGTATTTCTGATACATAAGTGACCCCAAACTTTTCACATTCTAAGTGACCCCAAACTTTTCAACCGTAGTATATATAGTAGCCCCACTACACTGTTCAAGCTCTGTGTCTCCAGTCCACCCTCCCTCCCCACCGCCCTTCCTCGGGTGGTCTCGTTAACAACAAAAGGGCCCGATAACTACAGCAGGGCCCGGTAACTACAGCAGGGCTCGGTAATTACAGCAGGGCCTAGTAATTACAACAGGGCACTCACCTGGGGACACCTGAACAGAGGAACAGACAATTAGACAGAGTCCCAGGGAGGAGAGAGAGAGAGAGAGAGAGAGAGAGAGAGAGAGAGAGAGAGAGAGAGAGGAGAGAGAGAGAGAGAGAGAGAGAGAGAGAGAGAGAGAGAGAGAGAGAGAGAGGAGAGGAGAGAGAGAGAGAGAGAGAGAGAGTGAGGGAGAGAGAGAGAGTGAGGGGGGGAGAAGGGGAGAGGGGGAGAAGGAGAGAGGGAGAAGGAGAGAGGGCGAGAGAGGGCGAGAGAGAGAGAAGGACAGAGAGAGAAGGAGAGAGAGAGAATGAGAGAGAGAGAAGGAGAGAAGGAGAGAGAGGAGAGAGAGAGAAGGAGAGAAGGAGAGAGAGAAGGAGAGAGAGAGAAGGAGAGAAGGAGAGAGAGAAGGAGAGAGAGAGAAGGAGAGAGAGAAGGAGAGAGAGAGGAGAGAAAGAGAGAGAGAAGGAGAGAGAGCGAGAGAGAAGGAGAGAGAGCGAGAGAGCGAGAAAGGAGAAAGAAGGAGAGAGAGCGCGAGAGAAGGAGAGAGAGCGAGAGAAGGAGAGAAGGAGAGAGCGAGAGAGAGAGAAGTAGAGAGAGAACGAGAGAGAGAAGGAGAGAGAGTGAGAGAGAGCGAGAGAGAGAGAGAGAGAGAGAGAGAGAGAGAGAGAGAGAGAGAGAGAGAGAGAGAGAGAGAGAGAGAGAGAGAGAGAGAGAGAGAGAGAGAGAGAGAGAGAGGGGTGGGGCGATTAAGGAGAAGCCACTTATTAAGATTTTAACAACAGAACATCGCTTTCTTTATTTTCAACGCAAATTGCACCCTATTCCCTACGTAGTGCACTACTTTTACCAGAGCCCTGATTAAACGTAGTGCTAAATAGGGAATAGGGTGTCATTTGGGAAAAAGCCAATCTCCATTTAGGACCAGAGGAAAGAGAAATTCCCCAACTCTCTGAAAACTACTTCAATTAACCTTAACGTTAATCACTATCGCTCGGAAAGAAAAGTCAAGCTGTGGAATCCCTTGACGGAAATGGTTATAATTGCCGTGACAACGGGGATGAATATTTCTCTCTGCTTAATCACCAGTGTCTTAATATTTAAATATACCATTTGCTGGGTTTTAAAAGTGTGTTAATCAGGCCCATTAATTTTTTATATCTTTTCATTCGGATAGACCAACACATTTCACATTGTGACTGGTAACAGGTTCCAGGTAGCAGGAGCAGAATGTCAACCATGTATTATGCATGAAGCTGTCCTGACAGAAACCTGTTTAGTCAGAACATGAATGAACCTGTACACTACAGGAAACCTTAATTGCGTTTCCCTCAGAGGATGGTAAGGAATAATCATGCACATATACGTCTTAACCGTGACATAAAGAAGTGGAAGCCTAAATACTGACCCAAAGCCGTGATTCAGCTAGTCCTACAGTTAAACCTCCAATCTCATCTATAGAGGAAACTTTCCATCTAATCCTACACGTTTTCCTACAATCTAATCTATAGAGGAAACTTTCCATCTAATCCTACACGTTTTCCTACAATCTAATCTATAGAGGAAACTTTCCATCTAATCCTACACGTTTTCCTACAATCTAATCTATAGAGGAAACTTTCCATCTAATCCTACACGTTTTCCTACAATCTAATCTATAGAGGAAACTTTCCATCTAATCCTACACGTTTTCCTACAATCTAATCTATAGAGGAAACTTTCCATCTAATCCTACACGTTTTCCTCCAATCTAATCTATAGGATTAAACCGTGATGTTTTTGTGTATATTCATACAGGTCATTTATTATACGTTTTAACCTGTAACTTATTGAAATGAAGGAGAGAGAGAAAGATAGCGAGGTAGTGGTGGCTAAATGTTTGTTCCTCTCTCCTCTCCTCTCCTCTCCTCTCCTCTCCTCTCCTCTCCTCTCCTCTCCTCTCCTCTCCACTCCTCTCCTCTCCTCTCCTCTCCTCTCTTCTCTCCCCTCCCCTCTCCCCTCCACTCTCCTCTCGACCCTCTCCTCTTTTCTCCTTCCCTCTCCCTTCTCCCCTCTCCCCTCCCCTCTCCCCTCCCCTCTCCCCACCCATCTCCTCTCACCCCTCTCCCCTCTCCTCTCGCCCTCTCCCCTCTCCTCTCCCCCCTCTCCCCTCTCTCCCCTCCCCTCTCCCCCTCCACCCTCCTCTCTGCCCTCTCCCTCTTTCTCTCCTTCCCTCTCCCCTCTCCCCTCCCCTCTCCCCTCTCCTCTCTCCCCTCTCCCCTCTCCTCTCTCCTCTCTCCTCTATCCCCTCTCCTTTCTCCCCTCTCCTCTCTCCCTCCCCTCCCCTCTCCTCTCGCCCCTCTCCCCTCTCCCCATTTCCTCTCCCCCTCTCCCCCCTCCCCTCTCTCCCCTCTCCTCTCGGGCCCTCTCCTCTTTTCTCCTTCCCTCTCCCCTCTCCCCTTCCCGTCTCCCCTCCCGTCTCCCCTCCCCTGTCCTCTCGCCCCTCTCCCCCTCTCCCCTCTCCTTTCTCCCCTCCCCTCTCCCCTCTCTCCCTTCCCCCTCTCCTCTCTCCCCCCTCCTCTCTCCCCTCCCCCTCTCCCTCTCGCCCCTCCCCTCTCCTCTCCCCTCTTTTCTTCTTCCCTCTCCCCTCTCCCTTCTCCCCTTTCCCCTCCCCTCTCCCCTCCCCACTCCTCTCGGCCCAGCACAGCTGTCTTCTCATCAAGTGATACATTTTCACCCATCAGACTATTCTCAATTTAATCTTCTCTTTTATAATATGTAAAATGAGTTTAGATTAGTTTTGATTGAGAACAGAGAACTGACATCCATATGCACTGGAATAGTGAATGGAGGCTGGGTTCAGTGGCTACGGAAAGAGCTAGCTAACTTACCGAAAACCCACATCTTCTTCGTTGGTGGTTGGCCATCCGTAAAGATAACTTCCATCCGTCTCTCTGGCCTGTGATTAAAATTAACCATACAAAATCATGTAATGTAATGTAATGAGCCTTGTAGCCCATCAAATACATTATGAAGTAAATCCTGTCCTGTACACAAAATAAATGGTATTTTTCATGTGCCTGGCACCAATTTATAATAAGTAATTTCACAACCTGTGATATTGTGTTGGATTTGTAACAGGAAACATGCTGTGTGTATTGCATGCGGCAAGTTTATAAATCTCAATAATTTTGTACGCAGTCTTTTCAGAAATGGTGCACGCAGAAATGTACCCAATGGTTGTAAATGAGGCCCCTGGTCCTTTGGCCTTGCAGTCAGCTGGGGATTCAACCAGCAGGGATTCAACCAGTTAGTGGTGATTTAGGGGGCCAGAATGAGAAGAAACTATTGGCTGCAGGCCAGGACACTGGGTTACCGTAGGTTACCGCCCCAGGGTCCTACATTTCAGACAAAACTTTCCTAGTGACGCCCCAAGGTCCTCTATTATAACCGTTGTATACATTTCAGACAAAACTTTCCTAGTGACATTTGGCTGTATCTGACGGACAAAAAGTTCCTCATTAGAAAAAAACGATTTCAAAATTGTTGTGGACAAATTAAACAGAAGGTTTGAATTTAATAATGTTTTGCATTGACTTTTTTACCAAACGTATAGCCATTGCTGCACTGCCCAAGAAGTCTGACACACAATAGATAACATGGGAAACTACTGGTCTACTTCCAGTGGGAGTTCAACGTTCAATTCACCTGTTCACTTCTGCTTTATATTATAAACCTCCCTTACCGATGCGTAGAGCAACACACTTGACATAAAAGCCTATGTAACAGTCCGATTATATGAGAGATGCTTATGGTAATTTATGTATGCTATGACTGCTTCGGGAAAACAAACACATCATGGCCAGAAAAGGTTTGGAATGTATTATTTTATGGAAAAATAATAATAAATAATTGCCAAAGAAATAGATGTCAAATTTTACATTCATTTCGAATGCAAAGATGCAATTGATTTTCTCTCTTCTCACAAACACAACTGATTGCATATTGTTATTATATTTACCAGTTTTTATTTATTTATTAATAAGCATTTCATCATATTCCCCATTTCCCCAAAAAATACTTATCTACTGCCTGATGGCAATGCAATACTTCTACCACTATAAACTGTGCATATGAACGGTCTAAACCTTTTGGGAGAGTAAACACATGCTCAGTTTAAGATCAGTTTTTATAAATACTTTAGTGTGAAAACTGGTGCACACATGCTTTGGGGTATATATTGTACGTACCCATGGTTTATAAACTAGCACTCTGACTAACAAACAGGAGAGGATGGTGCCTGGCCCCCAGCTGACTGGTTAAGGAACCAGACTAACTAACAAACAGGAGAGGATGGTGCCTGGCCCCCAGCTGACTGGTTAAGGAACCAGACTAGCTAACTAACAGGAGAGGATGGTACCTGGCCCCCAGCTGACTGGTTAAAGGTCCAGACTAACTAACTAACAGGAGAGGATGGTACCTGGCCCCCAGCTGACTGGTTAAAGGTCCAGACTAACTAACTAACAGGAGAGAATGGTGCCTGGCCCCCAGCTGACTGGTTAAGGAACCAGACTAACTAACTAACAGGAGAGGATGGTACCTGGCCCCCAGCTGACTGGTTAAGGAACCAGACTAACTAACTAACAGGAGAGGATGGTGCCTGGCCCCCAGCTGACTGGTTAAGGAACCAGACTAACTAACTAACAGGAGAGGATGGTACCTGGCCCCCAGCTGACTGGTTAAGGAACCAGACTAACTAACTAACAGGAGGATGGTGCCTGGCCCCCAGCTGACTGGTTAAGGAACCAGACTAACTAACTAACAGGAGAGGATGGTACCTGGCCCCCAGCTGACTGGTTAAGGAACCAGACTAACTAACTAACAGGAGAGGATGGTACCTGGCCCCCAGCTGACTGGTTAAGGAACCAGACTAACTAACTAACAGGAGAGGATGGTACCTGGCCCCCAGCTGACTGGTTAAGGAACCAGACTAACTAACTAACAGGAGAGGATGGTACCTGGCCCCCAGCTGACTGGTTAAGGAACCAGACTAACTAACTAACAGGAGAGGATGGTACCTGGCCCCCAGCTGACTGGTTAAGGAACCAGACTAACTAACTAACAGGAGAGGATGGTACCTGGCCCCCAGCTGACTGGTTAAAGGTCCAGACTAACTAACTAACAGAAGAGGATGGTGCCTGGCCCCCAGCTGACTGGTTAAGGAACCAGACTAACTAACTAACAGGAGAGGATGGTGCCTGGCCCGCAGCTGACTGGTTAAGGAACCAGACTAACTAAATAACAGGAGAGGATGGTACCTGGCCCCCAGCTGACTGGTTAAGGAACCAGACTAACTAACTAACAGGAGAGGATGGTACCTGGCCCCCAGCTGACTAGTTAAAGGTCCAGACTAACTAACTAACAGGAGAGGATGGTGCCTGGCCCCCAGCTGACTGGTTAAGGAACCAGACTAACTAACTAACAGGAGAGGATGGTGCCTGGCCCCCAGCTGACTGGTTAAGGAACCAGACTAACTAACTAACAGGAGAGGATGGTACCTGGCCCCCAGCTGACTGGTTAAAGGTCCAGACTAACTAGCTAACAGGAGAGGATGGTACCTGGCCCCCAGCTGACTGGTTAAGGAACCAGACTAACTAACTAACAGGAGAGGATGGTACCTGGCCCCCAGCTGACTGGTTAAGGAACCAGACTAACTAACTAACAGGAGAGGATGGTGCCTGGCCCCCAGCTGACTGGTTAAGAAACCAGACTAACTAACTAACAGGAGAGGATGGTGCCTGGCCCCCAGCTGACTGTTTAAGGAACCAGACTAACTAACTAACAGGAGAGGATGGTGACTGGCCCCCAGCTGACTGGTTAAGGAACCAGACTAACTAACTAACAGGAGAGGATGGTACCTGGCCCCCAGCTGACTGGTTAAGGAACCAGACTAACTAACTAACAGGAGAGGATGGTACCTGGCCCCCAGCTGACTGGTTAAGGAACCAGACTAACTAACTAATAGGAGAGGATGGTACCTGGCCCCCAGCTGACTGGTTAAGGAACCAGACTAACTAACTAACAGGAGAGGATGGTACCTGGCCCCCAGCTGACTGGTTAAGGAACCAGACTAACTAACTAACAGGAGAGGATGGTACCTGGCCCCCAGCTGACTGGTTAAAGGTCCAGACTAACTAACTAACAGGAGAGGATGGTGCCTGGCCCCCAGCTGACTGGTTAAGGAACCAGACTAACTAACTAACAGGAGAGGATGGTGCCTGGCCCCCAGCTGACTGGTTAAGGAACCAGACTAACTAAATAACAGGAGAGGATGGTACCTGGCCCCCAGCTGACTGGTTAAGGAACCAGACTAACTAACTAACAGGAGAGGATGGTACCTGGCCCCCAGCTGACTAGTTAAAGGTCCAGACTAACTAACTAACAGGAGAGGATGGTACCTGGCCCCCAGCTGACTGGTTAAGGAACCAGACCAACTAAATAACAGGAGAGGATGGTGCCTGGCCCCCAGCTGACTGGTTAAGAAACCAGACTAACTAACTAACAGGAGAGGATGGTGCCTGGCCCCCAGCTGACTGTTTAAGGAACCAGACTAACTAACTAACAGGAGAGGATGGTGACTGGCCCCCAGCTGACTGGTTAAGGAACCAGACTAACTAAATAACAGGAGAGGATGGTACCTGGCCCCCAGCTGACTGGTTAAGGAACCAGACTAACTAACTAACAGGAGAGGATGGTACCTGGCCCCCAGCTGACTGGTTAAAGGTCCAGACTAACTAACTAACAGGAGAGGATGGTGCCTGGCCCCCAGCTGACTGGTTAAGGAACCAGACTAACTAACTAACAGGAGAGGATGGTACCTGGCCCCCAGCTGACTGGTTAAGGAACCAGACTAACTAACTAACAGGAGAGGATGGTGCCTGGCCCCCAGCTGACTGGTTAAAGGTCCAGACTAACTAACTAACAGGAGAGGATGGTACCTGGCCCCCAGCGACCCTCGATTTCCAAGATGGCATAGCAGTCAGATGTGTGTTTGTCTTTTCCCATGTAGATAGTCTGTACATAGTTTTTGTTTTTTTTCATATATTTTTTAATCTCACTTTCCATCTGAGAACTAAGTATACTTTCTTGTATCCTGCCTCACCCAATGTGGATCTGCTATTCTTTAGGCCTAATAATATTAACCTCCATCAGATGCTAGCCAGCAAACTAGCTACTAGCTACTAGTCATTGCTAGCTACTGCTAGCGGTCTTCACCTTTAGCTCGGACAATTACCTGCCAGTCTGCGATATCAACCCACTGCTTTTCTCTACCAAATCACCGGATTCCTGCCGCAAGCTCTGAACCTTAACTCCCGATCATCGCAGCTAGCTAGCTGCAACCGAGTGGCTATTGTTGGCTAACGCCTCTGTCCCGAAGCAAGCACCAGTTAGCCTTAAGCTAGCCTCGAGCTAGGCCCATCTCCCGTCCAGCCAACGAAGTTTACCAGCTAATTATTGTGCTACAATAACTCTTTTGCCAATTGGCCTGGACCCTTTATTGACGACAAGGAGCCTCACCGATCCATCCCGACTGGTCTGCCGGCATAATCGTCCGATGTTGTTTCAACAGGCTTTTCGACAAATCCCGTCTGCTAGACCCGGCCCGCTAGCTTTCTGAACGCCGTGTCTCCCGCTCGCCTAGCGTGGTAGCGACAACCGAACGGCTACCTGACTCACCTATTGCTTCTCATTGGACCCTATGATCACTCGGCTACACAGCTGATGCCCCCCGGACTGTTCATTATCCCTGTACCTCTTTTAGATTATCTGTCGGCCTCAAACTCAGGTCCTGTGTGTACCTAACTGACCCTCTCTGCCCATTCATCTCCATTTACCCGTTGTTGTCTTAGCTCTACTGACCAATACCTGTGATTGCTTTATGCCTCTCTCTAATGTCAATATGCCTTGTTTACTGCTATTTCAGTTAGTTCTTATTTTTTTATTTCACTTTAGAGCCCTCAGTCCCGCTCAACATGCCTTACGTAGCTCGCTCTTTTGTCCCACCCCCACACATGCGGAGACCTCACCTGGCTTAGCAACCTCTCTCATTGTCACTCAATGCCTAGGTTTACCTCCACTGTACTCACATCCTACCGTACCCTTGTCTGTACACTGTGCCTGAATCTATTCCAACATGCCCAGAAATCTGCTCCTTTTATTCTCTGTTCCCTACGCACTAGACGACCAGTTCTTATAGCTTTTAGCCTTACCCTCTTCCTACTCATCCTCTGTTCCTCTGGTGATGTAGAGGTTAACCCAGTCCCTGTATCCCCAAGTACTACACCACTCCCACTCCCCAGGCGCTCTCAGTTGTTGACTTCTGTAACCGTAAATGCCTTGGTTTCATGCATGTTAACATTAGAAACCTCCTCACTAAGTTGGTTTTATTCACTGCTTTAGCACACTCCGCCAACCCGGATGTCCTAGCCGTGTCTGAATCCTGGCATAGGAAGGCCACCAAAAATTCTGAAATCTCCAAGTACAACATTTTCCGTCAAGATAGAACTGCCAAAGGGGGCGGAGATGCAATCTACTGCAGAGATAGCCTGCAGAGTTCTGTCATACTATCCAGGTCTGTGCCCAAACAATTCAAGCTTCTACTTTTAAAAATCCTCCTTTCCAAAAATAGGTTTCTCACTGTTGCCGCTTGTTATAGACCCCCTCAGCCCCTAGCTGTGCCCTGAATTGATTGCCCCCCATTTATCTTCAGAGTCATTCTATTAGGTGACCTAAACTGGGATATGCTTAACACCCTGGCAGTCCTACAATCTAAGCTAGATGCCCTCAATCTCACACAAATGATCAAGAAACCTACCAGATACCACACCAAATCCGTAAACATGGGCATCCTCATAGATATCATCCTGACCAACTTGTCCTCCAAATACACCTCTGCTGTCTTCAACCAGGATCTCAGTGATCACTACCTCATTGCCTGCATCCTTATTGGGTCCGCGGTCAAACATCACCCCTCATCACTGTCAAACGTTCCCAAAAATACTTCAGCGAGCATCGACCTGGCCCGCGTATCCTGGAAGGATATTGACCTCATCCCATCAGTAGAGGATGCCTGGTTATTCTTTAAAAGTGCCTTCCTCACCATTTTCAATAAGCATGCCCCATTCAAAAAATATAGAACTAAGAACAGATATAGCCCTTGGTTCACTCCTGACTTGACTGCCCTTGGCCAACACAAACACATCCTGTGGCGTACTGCATTAGCATCAAATAGTCCCCGCGATATGCAGCTTTTAAGGGAAGTCAGGAACCAATATACATAGTCCGTTAGGAAAGCAAAGGATAGCTTTTTCAAACAGAAATTTGATCCTGTAGCACTAATTACAAAAAGTTCTGGGACACTGTAAAGTCCATGGAGAATAAGAGCACCTCTTCCCAGCTGCCCACTGCACTGAGGCTAGGAAACACTGTCACCATCGATAAACCTACAATAATCGAGAATTTCAATAAGCATTTTTCTACGGTTGGCCATGCTTTCCACCTGGCTACCCCTACGCCGGCCAACAGCTCTGCACCCCCCACAGCAACTGACTCAAGTCCCCCCCGCTCCTCCTTCACACAAATCCAGACAGCTGATGTACTGAAAGACCTGCAAAATCTGGACCCCTACAAATCAGCTGGGCTAGACAATCTAGACCCTCTCTTTCTAAAATTATCCGCCGCAATTGTTGCAACCCATATTACTAGCCTGTTCAACCTCTCTTTCATATTGTCTGAGATCCCTAAAGATTGGAAAGCTGCCGTGGTCATCCCCCTCTTCAAAGGGGGAGACAATCTAGACCCAAACTGCCACAGACCTATATCTAACCTACCCTGCCTTTCTAAGGTCTTCAAAAGCCAAGTTAACAAACAGATCACTGACCATTTCGAATCCCACCGTACCGTCTCCACTATGCAATCTGGTTTCCAAGCTGGTCATGGGTGCACCTCAGCCACGCTCAAGGTCCTAAACGATATCATAACCGCCATCGATAAGAAACAATACTGTGCAGCCGTCTTCATCGACCTGTCCAAGGCTTTCGAACTCTGTCAACCACCGTATTCTTAACTTGTTCTCAACTGTCCTACCTGGTTAAATAAAGGTGAAATACAAATAAATAAAATAACTAACTAACTAACTAACTAACTAACTAACTAAATAACTAACAACTAACTAACTAATGACTAACTAACAACTAACTAACTAACTAAATAACTAACTAACTAACTAACTAATTAACTAATTAACTAACTAACTAAATAACTAACTAACTAACTAACTAAATAACTAACTAACTAACTAACTAACTAACTAACTAACTAAATAACTAACTAACTAACTAAAATGATATTATGATGGCTAACTGTTAAGGGTATTCTTCCACTTAGACGCAACTTCTCTGGTTTTAAATGGCCAATATGGCAGCAATATGAGTCAGAAACATAATTATAGTGTCAAAATGAACTATAAAGTGTAAATAGGAAAATGTTTGTCAGTCTTGTCCAAAACAGAGTATTGTAAGTGAGTTCATCACAACATACTGGGGTTCGGGTATGGATTAAACAGCTTGTGAACATATTAGGACAAAACTTGTTTACATTTTTGTTTGTTTTGGTGTTCAGCATGGTTTTCTTCGGGGGGTTTTCGCACACAAAAATGTTTCTTGAGGCAAGTCGGAGTTCGATAGTCGAAGTCTACACCTTTTTCATCAGTGATTGGTCAACAGTACTAATCATTTTTTTGTAGAATATGAAAGCACAGACATTCACTTCAACTAGCTGAGTTCTGCTAGGAGCTAGCTGAACCTATGTGGGTGCCATTACTAGCTGAGTTCTGCTAGGAGCTAGCTGAACCTATGTGGGTGCCATTACTAGCTGAGTTCTGCTAGGAGCTAGCTGAACCTATGTGGGTGCCATTACTA
>NC_074689.1:40435849-40474394 GCF_029448725.1 Salvelinus fontinalis
CACCCATCATTTGTTCCCCTGATAACAGAACAGTGGAACCCACTGCGGAACCACAGAACGGGGGAACACCCATCATTTGTTCTCTTGATGACAGAACAGTGGAACCCACTGCGGAACCACAGAACGGTGAACACCCATCATTTGTTCTCTTGATGACAGAACAGTGGAACCCACTGCGGAACCACAGAACGGGGGAACACCCATCATTTGTTCCCCTGATGACAGAACAGTGGAACCCACTGCGGAACCACAGAATGCGGGAACACCCATCATTTGTTCTCTTGATGACAGAACAGTGGAACCCACTGCGGAACCACAGAACGGGAGAACACCCATCATTTGTTCCACTTGATGACAGAACAGTGGAACCCACTGCGGAACCACAGAACGGGGGAACACCCATAATTTGTTCTCTTGATGACAGAACAGTGGAACCCACTGCGGAACCACAGAATGGGGGAACATCCATCATTTGTTCCCCTGATGACAAAACAGTGGAACCCACTGCGGAACCACAGAACGGGGTAACACCCATCATTTGTTCTCTTGATGACAGAACAGTGGAACCCACTGTGGAACCACAGAACGGGGAACACCCATCATTTGTTCCCCTTGATGACAGAACAGTGGAACCCACTGCGGAACCACAGAACGGGGGAACACCCATCATTTGTTCCCCTGATGACAGAACAGTGGAACCCACTGCGGAACCACAGAATTGGGGAACACCCATCATTTGTTCCCCTGATGACAGAACAGTGGAACCCACTGCGGAACCACAGAACGGGGGAACACCCATCATTTGTTCTCTTGATGACAGAACAGTGGAACCCACTGCGGAACCACAGAATGGGGGAACACCCATCATTTGTTCCCCTGATGACAGAACAGTGGAACCCACTGCGGAACCACAGAACGGGGGAACACCCATCATTTGTTCTCTTGATGACAGAACAGTGGAACCCACTGTGGAACCACAGAACGGGGGAACACCCATCATTTGTTCCCCTTGATGACAGAACAGTGGAACCCACTGCGGAACCACAGAATGGGGGAACACCCATCATTTGTTCCCCTGATGACAGAACAGTGGAACCCACTGCGGAACCACAGAACGGGGGAACACCCATCATTTGTTCTCTTGATGACAGAACAGTGGAACCCACTGTGGAACCACAGAACGGGGGAACACCCATCATTTGTTCCCCTTGATGACAGAACAGTGGAACCCACTGCGGAACCACAGAATGGGGGAACACCCATCATTTGTTCTCTTGATGACAGAACAGTGGAACCCACTGCGGAACCACAGAACGGGGAACACCCATCATTTGTTCTCTTGATGACAGAACAGTGGAACCCACTGCGGAACCATAGAACGGGGGAACACCCATCATTTGTTCCCCTGATGACAGAACAGTGGAACCCACTGCAGAACCACAGAATGGGGGAACACCCATCATTTGTTCTCTTGATGACAGAACAGTGGAACCCACTGCGGAACCACAGAACGGGGGAACACCCATCATTTGTTAAACTTGATGACAGAACAGTGGAACCCACTGCGGAACCACAGAACGGGGGAACACCCATAATTTGTTCTCTTGATGACAGAACAGTGGAACCCACTGCGGAACCACAGAATGGGGGAACACCCATCATTTGTTCCCCTGATGACAGAACAGTGGAACCCACTGCGGAACCACAGAACGGGGGAACATCCATCATTTGTTCTCTTGATGACAGAACAGTGGAACCCACTGTGGAACCACAGAACGGGGGAACACCCATCATTTGTTCCCCTTGATGACAGAACAGTGGAACCCACTGCGGAACCACAGAATGGGGGAACACCCATCATTTGTTCCCCTGATGACAGAACAGTGGAACCCACTGCGGAACCACAGAACGGGGGAACACCCATCATTTGTTCCCCTGATAACAGAACAGTGGAACCCACTGCGGAACCACAGAACGGGGGAACATCCATCATTTGTTCTCTTGATGACAGAACAGTGGAACCCACTGCGGAACCACAGAACGGGGAACACCCATCATTTGTTCTCTTGATGACAGAACAGTGGAACCCACTGCGGAACCACAGAACGGGGGAACACCCATCATTTGTTCCCCTTGATGACAGAACAGTAGAACCCACTGCGGAACCACAGAACGGGGGAACACCCATCATTTGTTCCCCTGATGACAGAACATTGGAACCCACTGCAGAACCACAGAACGGGGGAACACCCATCATTTGTTCTCTTGATGACAGAACAGTGGAACCCACTGCGGAACCACAGAACGGGGGAACACCCATCATTTGTTCCCCTTGATGACAGAACAGTGGAACCCACTGCGGAACCACAGAATGGGGGAACACCCATCATTTGTTCCCCTGAAGACAGAACAGTGGAACCCACTGCGGAACCACAGAACGGGGGAACACCCATCATTTGTTCTCTTGATGACAGAACAGTGGAACCCACTGTGGAACCACAGAACGGGGGAACACCCATCATTTGTTCCCCTTGATGACAGAACAGTGGAACCCACTACGGAACCACAGAATGGGGGAACACCCATCATTTGTTCCCCTGATGACAGAACAGTGGAACCCACTGCGGAACCACAGAACGGGGGAACACCCATCATTTGTTCCCCTGATAACAGAACAGTGGAACCCACTGCGGAACCACAGAACGGGGGAACACCCATCATTTGTTCTCTTGATGACAGAACAGTGGAACCCACTGCGGAACCACAGAACGGTGAACACCCATCATTTGTTCTCTTGATGACAGAACAGTGGAACCCACTGCGGAACCACAGAACGGGGGAACACCCATCATTTGTTCCCCTGATGACAGAACAGTGGAACCCACTGCGGAACCACAGAATGCGGGAACACCCATCATTTGTTCTCTTGATGACAGAACAGTGGAACCCACTGCGGAACCACAGAACGGGAGAACACCCATCATTTGTTCAACTTTATGACAGAACAGTGGAACCCACTGCGGAACCACAGACCGGGGGAACACCCATAATTTGTTCTCTTGATGACAGAACAGTGGAACCCACTGCGGAACCACAGAATGGGGGAACACCCATCATTTGTTCCCCTGATGACAAAACAGTGGAACCCACTGCGGAACCACAGAACGGGGGAACACCCATCATTTGTTCTCTTGATGACAGAACAGTGGAACCCACTGTGGAACCACAGAACGGGGGAACACCCATCATTTGTTCCCCTTGATGACAGAACAGTGGAACCCACTGCGGAACCACAGAACGGGGGAACACCCATCATTTGTTCCCCTGATGACAGAACAGTGGAACCCACTGCGGAACCACAGAATGGGGGAACACCCATCATTTGTTCCCCTGATGACAGAACAGTGGAACTCACTGCGGAACCACAGAACGGGGGAACACCCATCATTTGTTCTCTTGATGACAGAACAGTGGAACCCACTGCGGAACCACAGAACGGGGGAACACCCATCATTTGTTCCCCTGATGACAGAACAGTGGAACCCACTGCGGAACCACAGAACGGGGGAACACCCATCATTTGTTCCCCTGATGACAGAACAGTGGAACCCACTGCGGAACCACAGAATGGGGGAACACCCATCATTTGTTCCCCTGATGACAGAACAGTGGAACTCACTGCGGAACCACAGAACGGGGGAACACCCATCATTTGTTCTCTTGATGACAGAACAGTGGAACCCACTGCGGAACCACAAAATGGGGGAACACCCATCATTTGTTCCCCTGATGACAGAACAGTGGAACCCACTGCGGAACCACAGAACGGGGGAACACCCATCATTTATTCTCTTGATGACAGAACAGTGGAACCCACTGTGGAACCACAGAACGGGGGAACACCCATCATTTGTTCCCCTTGATGACAGAACAGTGGAACCCACTGCGGAACCACAGAATGGGGGAACACCCATCATTTGTTCCCCTGATGACAGAACAGTGGAACCCACTGCGGAACCACAGAACGGGGGAACACCCATCATTTGTTCTCTTGATGACAGAACAGTGTAACCCACTGTGGAACCACAGAACGGGGGAACACCCATCATTTGTTCCCCTTGATGACAGAACAGTGGAACCCACTGCGGAACCACAGAATGGGGGAACACCCATCATTAGTTCCCCTGATGACAGAACAGTGGAACCCACTGCGGAACCACAGAACGGGGGAACACCCATCATTTGTTCCCCTGATAACAGAACAGTGGAACCCACTGCGGAACCACAGAACGGGGGAACATCCATCATTTGTTCTCTTGATGACAGAACAGTGGAACCCACTGCGGAACCACAGAACGGGGAACACCCATCATTTGTTCTCTTGATGACAGAACAGTGGAACCCACTGCGGAACCACAGAACGGGGGAACACCCATCATTTGTTCCCCTTGATGACAGAACAGTAGAACCCACTGCGGAACCACAGAATGGGGGAACACCCATCATTTGTTCCCCTGATGACAGAACATTGGAACCCACTGCAGAACCACAGAACGGGGGAACACCCATCATTTGTTCTCTTGATGACAGAACAGTGGAACCCACTGCGGAACCACAGAACGGGGGAACACCCATCATTTGTTCCCCTTGATGACAGAACAGTGGAACCCACTGCGGAACCACAGAATGGGGGAACACCCATCATTTGTTCCCCTGAAGACAGAACAGTGGAACCCACTGCGGAACCACAGAACGGGGGAACACCCATCATTTGTTCTCTTGATGACAGAACAGTGGAACCCACTGTGGAACCACAGAACGGGGGAACACCCATCATTTGTTCCCCTTGATGACAGAACAGTGGAACCCACTACGGAACCACAGAATGGGGGAACACCCATCATTTGTTCCCCTGATGACAGAACAGTGGAACCCACTGCGGAACCACAGAACGGGGGAACACCCATCATTTGTTCCCCTGATAACAGAACAGTGGAACCCACTGCGGAACCACAGAACGGGGGAACACCCATCATTTGTTCTCTTGATGACAGAACAGTGGAACCCACTGCGGAACCACAGAACGGTGAACACCCATCATTTGTTCTCTTGATGACAGAACA
This sequence comes from Salvelinus fontinalis, assembly GCF_029448725.1. Classification (NCBI taxonomy): domain Eukaryota; kingdom Metazoa; phylum Chordata; class Actinopteri; order Salmoniformes; family Salmonidae; genus Salvelinus; species Salvelinus fontinalis. The sequence continues at coordinate 40,440,973 of NC_074689.1, forward strand.
GTGGAACCCACTGCGGAACCACAGAACGGGGGAACACCCATCATTTGTTCCCCTGATGACAGAACAGTGGAACCCACTGCGGAACCACAGAATGCGGGAACACCCATCATTTGTTCTCTTGATGACAGAACAGTGGAACCCACTGCGGAACCACAGAACGGGAGAACACCCATCATTTGTTCAACTTGATGACAGAACAGTGGAACCCACTGCGGAACCACAGACCGGGGGAACACCCATAATTTGTTCTCTTGATGACAGAACAGTGGAACCCACTGCGGAACCACAGAATGGGGGAACACCCATCATTTGTTCCCCTGATGACAAAACAGTGGAACCCACTGCGGAACCACAGAACGGGGGAACACCCATCATTTGTTCTCTTGATGACAGAACAGTGGAACCCACTGTGGAACCACAGAACGGGGGAACACCCATCATTTGTTCCCCTTGATGACAGAACAGTGGAACCCACTGCGGAACCACAGAACGGGGGAACACCCATCATTTGTTCCCCTGATGACAGAACAGTGGAACCCACTGCGGAACCACAGAATGGGGGAACACCCATCATTTGTTCCCCTGATGACAGAACAGTGGAACTCACTGCGGAACCACAGAACGGGGGAACACCCATCATTTGTTCTCTTGATGACAGAACAGTGGAACCCACTGCGGAACCACAAAATGGGGGAACACCCATCATTTGTTCCCCTGATGACAGAACAGTGGAACCCACTGCGGAACCACAGAACGGGGGAACACCCATCATTTATTCTCTTGATGACAGAACAGTGGAACCCACTGTGGAACCACAGAACGGGGGAACACCCATCATTTGTTCCCCTTGATGACAGAACAGTGGAACCCACTGCGGAACCACAGAATGGGGGAACACCCATCATTTGTTCCCCTGATGACAGAACAGTGGAACCCACTGCGGAACCACAGAACGGGGGAACACCCATCATTTGTTCTCTTGATGACAGAACAGTGTAACCCACTGTGGAACCACAGAACGGGGGAACACCCATCATTTGTTCCCCTTGATGACAGAACAGTGGAACCCACTGCGGAACCACAGAATGGGGGAACACCCATCATTTGTTCCCCTGATGACAGAACAGTGGAACCCACTGCGGAACCACAGAATGGGGGAACACCCATCATTTGTTCCCCTGATAACAGAACAGTGGAACCCACTGCGGAACCACAGAACGGGGGAACACCCATCATTTGTTCTCTTGATGACAGAACAGTGGAACCCACTGCGGAACCACAGAACGGGGAACACCCATCATTTGTTCTCTTGATGACAGAACAGTGGAACCCACTGTGGAACCACAGAACGGGGGAACACCCATCATTTGTTCCCCTGATGACAGAACAGTGGAACCCACTGCGGAACCACAGAACGGGGGAACACCCATAATTTGTTCTCTTGACGACAGAACAGTGGAACCCACTGCGGAACCACAGAATGGGGGAACACCCATCATTTGTTCCCCTGATGACAGAACAGTGGAACCCACTGCGGAACCACAGAATGGGGGAACAGCCATCATTTGTTCTCTTGATGACAGAACAGTGGAACCCACTGTGGAACCACAGAATGGGGGAACACCCATCATTTGTTCCCCTTGATGACAGAACAGTGGAACCCACTGCGGAACCACAGAATGGGGGAACACCCATCATTTGTTCCCCTGATGACAGAACAGTGGAACCCACTGCGGAACCACAGAACGGGGGAACACCCATCATTTGTTCCCCTGATAACAGAACAGTGGAACCCACTGCGGAACCACAGAACGGGGGAACACCCATCATTTGTTCTCTTGATGACAGAACAGTGGAACCCACTGCGGAACCACAGAACGGGGAACACCCATCATTTGTTCTCTTGATGACAGAACAGTGGAACCCACTGCGGAACCACAGAACGGGGGAACACCCATCATTTGTTTCCCTGATGACAGAACAGTGGAACCCACTGCGGAACCACAGAATGGGGGAACACCCATCATTTGTTCCCCTGATGACAGAACAGTGGAACCCACTGCGGAACCACAGAACGGGGGAACACCCATCATTTGTTCTCTTGATGACAGAACAGTGGAACCCACTGCGGAACCACAGAACGGGGGAACACCCATCATTTGTTCCCCTGATGACAGAACAGTGGAACCCACTGCGGAACCACAGAATGGGGGAACACCCATCATTTGTTCTCTTGATGACAGAACAGTGCAACCCACTGTGGAACCACAGAACGGGGGAACACCCATCATTTGTTCCCCTTGATGACAGAACAGTGGAACCCACTGCGGAACCACAGAACGGGGGAACACCCATCATTTGTTCCCCTGATAACAGAACAGTGGAACCCACTGCGGAACCACAGAACAGGGGGAACACCCATCATTTGTTCTCTTGATGACAGAACAGTGGAACCCACTGCGGAACCACAGAACGGGGAACACCCATCATTTGTTCTCTTGATGACAGAACAGTGGAACCCACTGCGGAACCACCGAACGGGGGAACACCCATCATTTGTTCCCCTGATGACAGAACAGTGGAACCCACTGCGGAACCACAGAATGGGGGAACACCCATCATTTGTTCCCCTGATGACAGAACAGTGGAACCCACTGCGGAACCACAGAATGGGGGAACACACATCATTTGTTCTCTTGATGACAGAACAGTGGAACCCACTGCGGAACCACAGAACGGGGGAACACCCATCATTTGTTCCCCTTGATGACAGAACAGTGGAACCCACTGCGGAACCACAGAATGGGGGAACACCCATCATTTGTTCCCCTGATGACAGAACAGTGGAACCCACTGCGGAACCACAGAACGGGGGAACACCCATCATTTGTTCTCTTGATGACAGAACAGTGGAACCCACTGCGGAACCACAGAACGGGCGAACACCCATCATTTGTTCCCCTTGATGACAGAACAGTGGAACCCACTGCGGAACCACAGAACGGGGGAACACCCATCATTTGTTCTCTTGATGACAGAACAGTGGAACCCACTGCGGAACCACAGAACGGGGGAACACCCATCATTTGTTCCCCTGATGACAGAACAGTGGAACCCACTGCGGAACCACAGAATGGGGGAACACCCATCATTTGTTCTCTTGATGACAGAACAGTGGAACCCACTGCGGAACCACAGAACGGGGGAACACCCATCATTTGTTCCACTTGATGACAGAACAGTGGAACCCACTGCGGAACCACAGAACGGGGGAACACCCATCATTTGTTCCCCTTGATGACTGAACAGTGGCACCCACTGCGGAACCACAGAATGGGGGAACACCCATCATTTGTTCCCCTGATGACAGAACAGTGGAACCCACTGCGGAACCACATAACGGGGGAACACCCATCATTTGTTATCTTGATGACAGAACAGTGGAACCCACTGCGGAACCACAGAACGGGGAACACCCATCATTTGTTCTCTTGATGACAGAACAGTGGAACCCACTGCGGAACCACAGAACGGGGGAACACCCATCATTTGTTCCCCTGATGACAGAACAGTGGAACCCACTGCGGAACCACAGAATGGGGGAACACACATCATTTGTTCCCCTGATGACAGAACAGTGGAACCCACTGCGGAACCACAGAACGGGGGAACACCCATAATTTGTTCTCTTGATGACAGAACAGTGGAACCCACTGCGGAACCACAGAATGGGGGAACACCCATCATTTGTTCCCCTGATGACAGAACAGTGGAACCCACTGCGGAACCACAGAACGGGGGAACACCCATCATTTGTTCTCTTGATGACAGAACAGTGGAACCCACTGTGGAACCACAGAACGGGGGAACACCCATCATTTGTTCCCCTTGATGACTGAACAGTGGAACCCACTGCGGAACCACAGAATGGGGGAACACCCATCATTTGTTCCCCTGATGACAGAACAGTGGAACCCACTGCGGAACCACAGAACGGGGGAACACCCATCATTTGTTCCCCTGATAACAGAACAGTGGAACCCACTGCGGAACCACAGAACGGGGGAACACCCATCATTTGTTCTCTTGATGACAGAACAGTGGAACCCACTGCGGAACCACAGAACGGGGGAACACCCATCATTTGTTCCCCTGATGACAGAACAGTGGAACCCACTGCGGAACCACAGAATGGGGGAACACCCATCATTTGTTCTCTTGATGACAGAACAGTGGAACCCACTGCGGAACCACAGAACGGGGGAACACCCATCATTTGTTCCACTTGATGACAGAACAGTGGAACCCACTGCGGAACCACAGAACGGGGGAACACCCATAATTTGTTCTCTTGATGACAGAACAGTGGAACCCACTGCGGAACCACAGAATGGGGGAACACCCATCATTTGTTCCCCTGATGACAGAACAGTGGAACCCACTGCGGAACCACAGAACGGGGGAACACCCATCATTTGTTCTCTTGATGACAGAACAGTGGAACCCACTGCGGAACCACAGAATGGGGGAACACCCATCATTTGTTCCCCTGATGACAGAACAGTGGAACCCACTGCGGAACCACAGAACGGGGGAACACCCATCATTTGTTCCCCTGATAACAGAACAGTGGAACCCACTGCGGAACCACAGAACGGGGGAACACCCATCATTTGTTCTCTTGATGACAGAACAGTGGAACCCACTGCGGAACCACAGAACGGGGAACACCCATCATTTGTTCTCTTGATGACAGAACAGTGGAACCCACTGCGGAACCACAGAACGGGGGAACACCCATCATTTGTTCCCCTGATGACAGAACAGTGGAACCCACTGCGGAACCACAGAATGGGGGAACACCCATCATTTGTTCCCCTGATGACAGAACAGTGGAACCCACTGCGGAACCACAGAACGGGGGAACACCCATCATTTGTTCTCTTGATGACAGAACAGTGGAACCCACTGCGGAACCACAGAACGGGGGAACACCCATCATTTGTTCCCCTTGATGACAGAACAGTGGAACCCACTGCGGAACCACAGAATGGGGAACACCCATCATTTGTTCCCCTGATGACAGAACAGTGGAACCCACTGCGGAACCACAGAACGGGGAAACACCCATCATTTGTTCCCCTGATGACAGAACAGTGGAACCCACTGCGGAACCACAGAACGGGGGAACACCCATCATTTGTTCCACTTGATGACAGAACAGTGGAACCCACTGCGGAACCACAGAACGGGGGAACACCCATCATTTGTTCCCCTTGATGACTGAACAGTGGCACCCACTGCGGAACCACAGAATGGGGGAACACCCATCATTTGTTCCCCTGATGACAGAACAGTGGAACCCACTGCGGAACCACATAACGGGGGAACACCCATCATTTGTTATCTTGATGACAGAACAGTGGAACCCACTGCGGAACCACAGAACGGGGAACACCCATCATTTGTTCTCTTGATGACAGAACAGTGGAACCCACTGCGGAACCACAGAACGGGGGAACACCCATCATTTGTTCCCCTGATGACAGAACAGTGGAACCCACTGCGGAACCACAGAATGGGGGAACACACATCATTTGTTCCCCTGATGACAGAACAGTGGAACCCACTGCGGAACCACAGAACGGGGGAACACCCATAATTTGTTCTCTTGATGACAGAACAGTGGAACCCACTGCGGAACCACAGAATGGGGGAACACCCATCATTTGTTCCCCTGATGACAGAACAGTGGAACCCACTGCGGAACCACAGAACGGGGGAACACCCATCATTTGTTCTCTTGATGACAGAACAGTGGAACCCACTGTGGAACCACAGAACGGGGGAACACCCATCATTTGTTCCCCTTGATGACTGAACAGTGGAACCCACTGCGGAACCACAGAATGGGGGAACACCCATCATTTGTTCCCCTGATGACAGAACAGTGGAACCCACTGCGGAACCACAGAACGGGGGAACACCCATCATTTGTTCCCCTGATAACAGAACAGTGGAACCCACTGCGGAACCACAGAACGGGGGAACACCCATCATTTGTTCTCTTGATGACAGAACAGTGGAACCCACTGCGGAACCACAGAACGGGGGAACACCCATCATTTGTTCCCCTGATGACAGAACAGTGGAACCCACTGCGGAACCACAGAATGGGGGAACACCCATCATTTGTTCTCTTGATGACAGAACAGTGGAACCCACTGCGGAACCACAGAACGGGGGAACACCCATCATTTGTTCCACTTGATGACAGAACAGTGGAACCCACTGCGGAACCACAGAACGGGGGAACACCCATAATTTGTTCTCTTGATGACAGAACAGTGGAACCCACTGCGGAACCACAGAATGGGGGAACACCCATCATTTGTTCCCCTGATGACAGAACAGTGGAACCCACTGCGGAACCACAGAACGGGGGAACACCCATCATTTGTTCTCTTGATGACAGAACAGTGGAACCCACTGCGGAACCACAGAATGGGGGAACACCCATCATTTGTTCCCCTGATGACAGAACAGTGGAACCCACTGCGGAACCACAGAACGGGGGAACACCCATCATTTGTTCCCCTGATAACAGAACAGTGGAACCCACTGCGGAACCACAGAACGGGGGAACACCCATCATTTGTTCTCTTGATGACAGAACAGTGGAACCCACTGCGGAACCACAGAACGGGGAACACCCATCATTTGTTCTCTTGATGACAGAACAGTGGAACCCACTGCGGAACCACAGAACGGGGGAACACCCATCATTTGTTCCCCTGATGACAGAACAGTGGAACCCACTGCGGAACCACAGAATGGGGGAACACCCATCATTTGTTCCCCTGATGACAGAACAGTGGAACCCACTGCGGAACCACAGAACGGGGGAACACCCATCATTTGTTCTCTTGATGACAGAACAGTGGAACCCACTGCGGAACCACAGAACGGGGGAACACCCATCATTTGTTCCCCTTGATGACAGAACAGTGGAACCCACTGCGGAACCACAGAATGGGGAACACCCATCATTTGTTCCCCTGATGACAGAACAGTGGAACCCACTGCGGAACCACAGAACGGGGGAACACCCATAATTTTTTCCCCTGATAACAGAACAGTGGAACCCACTGCGGAACCACAGAACGGGGGAACACCCAGCATTTGTTCTCTTGATGACAGAACAGTGGAACCCACTGCGGAACCACAGAACGGGGGAACACCCATCATTTGTTCCCCTTGATGACAGAACAGTGGAACCCACTGCGGAACCACAGAACGGGGGAACACCCATCATTTGTTCCCCTGATGACAGAACAGTTGAACCCACTGCGGAACCACAGAACAGTGGAACCCACCTCAGAACCAAGGAACCCTAAACACGATATGTCCTCCTGCTATCAGACGCAGAACAACAACAGAAGAACCAACCGGTGTTCCGCTGAGAGACAGATAGAGTGTTTGACCACATGGGAGCATCATCATTTTCTCACTGCGTTACTCAACCATGACTATCACCAGCCTCCAGGTGTCTGTCCTACAGTACTGTGTATGTGACTAAGTCGTCTCAAATCAACGCGTGACACTAGAGGCTATATCGGTCATCAAGATAACATCAGGATACATTTTCTTACCATGACAACAGTGTTGTTCCAGAGTAGAGTCAGTCAGTCACCATCACAACCATCAAACCACAGCTACCTTGAGACTTCCCCATGTCGGCTCTCAGCCGGGTCACCACCCACGAGAGCTGCAATTTGATCAATTGAGCTCCCCATCAGTAGCTGGAAACTGAGGGAGATCAGGAGGCAGGAAGACTGCCCGCGATAGCGTGGTGAGTGAATAAGAGCCGCATTAGACCACAGATCTTCCTGTAGTCACCTTCTGATCTCGGAACTCTCTCTCTCTCTCTCTCTCTCTCTCTCTCTCTCTCTCTCTCTCTCTCTCTCTCTCTCTCTCTCTCTCTCTCTCTCTCTCTCTCTCTCTCTCTCTCTCTCTCTCTCTCTCTCTCTCTCTCTCTCTCTCTCTCTCTCTCTCTCTCTCTCTCTCTCTCTCTCTCTCTCTCTCTCTCTCTCTCTCTCTCTCTCCTCTCTCTCTCTCTCTCTCTCTCTCTCTCTCTCTCTCTCTCTCTCTCTCTCTCTCTCTCTCTCTCTCTCTCTCTCCCTCTGTCTCCCTCTGTCTCCCTCTGTCTCCCTCTCCCTCAGTTCAATTGACTTTATTGACATAGCAAGTTCATTATTACAAAGTATACATATCGAAAAATAAAAATATATTTATATATAAATAAATGGTGGGACCAACAGCAATAATAATAGTAGTAGTGGACATGGGATTACCATTAATAAGAGCTACAACAATATTAATCTCTCTCTCTCTTTCAATTGAATTAAATTTGCTTCATCAGCATGATGTAACAATGTACCTATTGCAGAAGCTTCTTTGGAGATTTACAATATTAATGTAGTTAACGGGACAACAGTAACAACAATAACCAAGGGTCAAAATAAACATACATTTAACAATAACAATAAACATACAGTAGAGGACATGTGCAGGTTGATTGGTCTGTCAGACACTGTCCCTCAACTTAAGGCAGGCAGCAATGTAGTGCGTTGCCAACCCACAGCTCTCTGCGTCCTCCCCCAACAGGACGGGTAGCCTATCCTCATCAGAGAGGGCTTTAAAAACTTGAATAAAGGTTTCAAATTTGGGAAAATGACACTCTCTAATTGTTTTATATTTTGACATTTTGTCAGGAAATGCAGCTCCGTCTCAGGTTCTGCTGTGGTGCAGTGGTTGCACAGCCTTTCCTCTACAGGGAGCCAGGTTTTCCTGTGTCTACCCTTCTCAATGGCAAGGCTGTGCTCACTGAGCCTGTACTTTGTCAAGGTTTCTCTAAGGTTTTGATCAGTAACCATGGTCAAATATTTAGCCAGGGTGTAATGTCGATTTACGGCCAGATAGCACTGCATTTTGCTCTGTGTTTGTGCTATGGTTTCCCAATATGCAATGTAGTTTTGTTTTGACTGTGTTGTAATTTGGTTTATTCTGATTGATTGGATTTTCTTGTCTTGAGGCTTCAGTGTGTTAGTAGAACAGGTTAGTGAACTCAGCCCCAGGACCAGCTGGATGAGGGGACTGAGGCGTCAGTGTGTTAGTAGAACAGGTTTGTGAACTCAAGACCAGCTGGATGAGGGGACTGAGGCGTCAGTGTGTTAGTAGAACAGGTTTGTGAACTCAAGACCAGCTGGATGAGGGGACTGAGGCGTCAGTGTGTTAGTAGAACAGGTTTGTGAACTCAGCCCCAGGACTTTTTTTCTTTGCTCAGCTCTTGGTATTGCAGGGCTTGGTAATGATATGAGAGGGGGTCACTGTATTTTAGATGTTTCCAAAACTATTTCATCCTCTCTCTCTTCTTCTCTCTCTACTTCTCTCTCTTTATCTCTCTTCTTCTTCTTCTTCTCTCAATTTTAGCTGTATTGATCTTTAGACGGTAGTCAGCATCAACCAGTTAAACCGTTACCAGGAATACCCCAGTGGAAACCCAGTGGAAACCTTTGAGAGTTAATATCTCTCTTTTAAATCACTGGGTAATCAACAGCTAATCTAACTCAACCCCCCCCCAAACGCATACACTCAAACGGGGTTTGTGTCAATTACAATCAAAATAATTTTTACTGGCGTCTCCCCCCTCCCATCCCTAATTCATTCCCTTCATTATATTTTCTAAAATAGCTGAATTTACACCAGGACCTCATCAGAGATGTCAAGGACGTGAGTGTGTGTGTGTGTGTGTGAGTGTGTGTGTGTGTGGCTGTGTGTGTGTGTGTGTGTGTGTGTGTGTGTGTGTGTGTGTGTGTGTGTGTGTGTGTGTGTGTGTGTGTGTGTGTGTGTGTGTTTGTGTGCGTGTGTGTGTGTGTGTTAGTCGTTATCTGTGTGTGTGTGTGTGTGTGTGTGTGTGTGTGTGTGTGTGTGTGTGTGTGTGTGTGTGTGTGTGTGTGTGTGTGTGTGTGTCCCTTTCTCTTCCAGTTCAGTATTGATGAAACAGAGAATCTCAAGTAGAGCTCTATTCTCTGATCTTCTTTGTCCTTCAGTTATTATTTTTATTTTTGATACACACACACACACACACACACACACACACACACACACACACTTTGATACACACATCATACTTACAAAGCTCTGATACACACCACACTTTCAAATGGATTTCAGATGGAACCCCCCCCCCCCCTCACACACACACACACACACACACTCTGTGAGCTCTGTACAGATTGATAAGTGGTACTCAAGCTCTATTAGGGAAATAGTTGTGTTTCAAGTTCAGATCTTGATGATTTTTTCCCAGCCTATTCTGTGATAATGAGGATAAGTTCTGTGCTAATGACTATACGTTCTGTGATAATGAGGATAAGTTCTGTGCTAATGAGTATACGTTCTGTGATAATGAGGATAAGTTCTGTGCTAATGACTATACGTTCTGTGATAATGAGGATAAGTTCTGTGATTATGAGGATACGTTCTGTGCTAATGAGGATACGTTCTGTGCTAATGAGTATACGTTCTGTGATAATGAGGGTAAGTTCTGTGATAATGAGGATAAGTAGTATAATGTTCTGATGGTAGCTCCATGATCATAGTCCCTAGTAAGGTTCTCTTAGGGCTAGGGGGCGGATGAATGGCGTGCCCAAAGTAAACTGCCTGTTACTCAGGTTCAGAAGCTAGGATATGCATAGTATTAGTAGCATTGGATGGACAACACTCTGAAGTTACTATAACAGAACTGATATGGCAGGTGAAAACGCGAGGAGAATCCATCTGGAAAATGTTTTCTTGAGGTCACAGTCCATTTCAATGCTTGTCTATGGGATAAACAAATAAATAGCTCCCAGATTGCAGTTCCTATGGCGTCCACTAGATGTCAACAGTCTTTAGAAAGGGTTTCAGGCTTGTTATTTGAAACATGACCGAGTAGTTGTAGTTTTTCCAAGGTGTCTCTCATTAGAAAAGTCGTCTTGTTGGCGAGTGAATGAGGTGCGCGCTCTTCGTTATTTATCTTCCCTGTTGAGCATACTATTCTCCGTCTTAAAGTTATCATTTATTTAGATATTAGAGTACCTGAGGATTAATTAGAAACATCATTTGACTTGTTTGGACTGTAACTTTTTGGATTCATTTGTATGCATTGTTGAAGGAGTGGATTACTGAATCAAGCGCGCCAACTAAACGGTCATTTTTGGGATATAAAGAAGGACTTTATCGAACAAAACGACCGTTTGTTGTGTAGCTGGGACCCTTGGGATTGCAAACCGAGGAAGATTATCAAAGGTAAGTGATTTATTTTATTGCTATTTGTTACTTTTGTTATGCCTGCGAAGGTTTGGAAAAATATTTTGGTGTGGGGCGCTGTCCTCCGATAATTTCGCTGCAAAGACTTTTTTTGAAATCTGACAACGCGGCTGGATAAATTAAGCTTTTAAATGATTTAGGACAATTGTATGATCATGAATGTTTAATATTACAATTTTGTAATTTGAATTTGCCGCGTTCCAGCTTCACCGGACGTTGTCGATTTTGATCCCGTTAACGGGATCTGTGCGCTAAGAGGTTTTAATAAGGCTGCAGAAGAATGCAGTCGTCTGAATGTGGTTCTGATATACACATATAAGCAGACTCGTGTGCACATATACACATCAATAAGATCTCACAGTCTCACTTCAGTATCTGACATGTGTCCAGGGAGAGGATAACAGTAATAACTTCGACAATTAAGTTTAGACGTTATTTCCGACTGGTTAATGTAAAAGGTATAGGGTTAAGACAGAAGAAGAAAAAACTGCTTAGCACTGGGACCATCGATCCTCAGAGCCAGAGTTTAGCACTAGGACCATCGATCCTCAGAGCCAGAGTTTAGCACTAGGACCATCGATCCTCAGAGCCAGAGTTTAGCACTAGGACCATCGATCCTCAGAGCCAGAGTTTAGCACATCGATCCTCAGAGCCAGAGTTTAGCACTAGGACCATCGATCCTCAGAGCCAGAGTTTAGCACTAGGACCATCGATCCTCAGAGGCAGAGTTTAGCACTAGGACCATCGATCCTCAGAGGCAGAGTTTAGCACTGGGACCATCGATCCTCAGAGCCAGAGTTTAGCACTGAGACCATCGATCCTTAGAGCCAGAGTTTAGCAAATCGATCCTCAGAGCCAGAGTTTAGCACTAGGACCATCGATCCTCAGAACCAGAGTTTAGCACATCGATCCTCAGAGCCAGAGTTTAGCACTAGGACCATCGATCCTCAGAGCCAGAGTTTAGCACTAGGACCATCGATCCTCAGAGCCAGAGTTTAGCACTGAGACCATCGATCCTCAGAGCCAGAGTTTAGCACTAGGACCATCGATCCTCAGAGCCAGAGTTTAGTACTGGGACCATCGATCCTCAGAGCCAGAGTTTAGCACTAGGACCATCGATCCTCAGAGCCAGAGTTTAGTACTGGGACCATCCATCCTCAGAGCCAGAGTTTAGTACTGGGACCATCGATCCTCAGAGCCAGAGTTTAGTACTGGGACCATCGATCCTCAGAGCCAGAGTTTAGCACATCGATCCTCAGAGCCAGAGTTTAGCACATCGATCCTCAGAGCCAGAGTTTAGCACTGAGACCATCGATCCTCAGAGCCAGAGTTTAGCACATCGATCCTCAGAGCCAGAGTTTAGCACATCGATCCTCAGAGCCAGAGTTTAGCACTAGGACCATCGATCCTCAGAGCCAGAGTTTAGTACTGGGACCATCGATCCTCAGAGCCAGAGTTTAGCACTGGGACCATCGATCCTCAGAGCCAGAGTTTAGCACATCGATCCTCAGAGCCAGAGTTTAGCACTAGGACCATCGATCCTCAGAGCCAGAGTTTAGCACTTGGATTGCGACTTGCAAACACGATTGTTGTCTGGCGAACACTGTCAAACAAGCTCGGAATGAACACCCACAAGCCTACTGTTTTATGCTCGTTTAGCTTACTTTGGCCTATTCACTGAAACAAGAATGTGAGAGCTGTCACCATTCAAACAAATTATTCTGTTGAATATGTATCCCAACCTGATTACCTACTTGGGCCCTATGGCTGTTGTTGATGAGGTAATAATTAACAATTGACTGTTATTGATGAGGTAATAATGAATCATTGACTGTTATTGATGTAAGAGATATTTAGATAATCTCTAGAGTTTTAGTCAGGAAACAGTAACTCGGTGAACAACTGTTCCCGCGGTGCCCCAAATTCCTAATTAATTAATTGTTTACATGATTAATTTAATCTAATAACAATTAAACATAATAGGTCTTTATTCGATAAATAACAGTCATCACAGAAATGATAGTCACATCATGGCAGAGTCCTTATCACTTTAGTAGAGGACAGAGTCTTTAAAACTTTAGTAGTGGACAGAGTCTTTAACACTTTAGTAGAGAACAGAGTCCTTATCACTTTAGTATAGGACAGAGTATAGTGTTAGTTAAAGACTCTCCCTGCAGCACGTGGAGGTGTAGGACAGTGTAAGACTACCTGTAGCATGCAGAGGTGTGTGTGACTGTGTCTGTGTGTCTTGTCCTCAAAACTTGACATTCGGTCAGAAAACGCATCAGAGTTCATTCCCTACACTCTCCCCGCTTGTTACATATCATAGCTTAAAATCAAACATCCTTGCCATGTGACGTAACATAGTACCAGCCAATAACAGGAGGCAGAAGCAGTCTCAATGATCACACCCAAACATGCGATGAGAAGTGATCAGGTGAAATAGGAACTGAGTGAACAGACAGCTTCACTATTTTCCAATCAGAACAGCAGGATAAACATACAGCCCGCCCTTCTCTTTACAGACAGGCCAACCAGCCAGTTGAGTTATTTAGAGCGCAGGGCAGGATCCTGAGAAGGAGGGCATTGCGTTGTTGCCTTGGCTGCCTCCTTGCAGCTGCTTTTCTTGGTGTTCACAGTTCTTCATCATCATTACACTATTGTTCTAAATTCAATCTCCCTCTTCACCCTCCTCATCGTGCACTGCGCCATGTGCTCCTCTGTGTGAGTGAGTATTCATAGAACGGCTCTATTTGGGCTGCTCAGTAACGAGACAAGCTATTAGCTGACGTTAGCTAGCTACTTGTCCGTCACTCTAAATTCAGGTTTGGATTGGTAGAATAGAATAATGTTCTTATTTCCAATTTGAATAGCAAAAAAGTATGTTTTACCGTCTACGTTTTAGTCTTACATGCTGGGGAAAGTGGTCTACATTTCTTTTGTTAGTTAAGGTTGAGACGTAAATGCAGTCGATGCAGTTGAATATGAGAGAAAGATTTTCAAATGCTTTATCTTTTTGTCCAACGTGTTGGGAAAGTGGTCAAATTAGCTGATTTGTGTCAAAACGTTGTTCACAGTGAACGGAATGTTTTGAATTCTGGGAGTTGATGACGTCACAGTGGGACCTGTCGAATGTTGAAACTGAATAAATGAGTTTTGTCACGCCCTGGCCTTAGTATTCTTTGTTTTCTTTATTATTTTAGTTAGGTCAGGGTGTGACATGGGGAATGTTTGTGTTTTGTTGGTTTTGGGTGTTTTTATGGTAAAGGGGTTGTTGGGTATAGTACATGGGTTTGTGTGGAGTACATGTGTCTAGTGTTGTCTATGTATGTTTAGTTGTCTAGGAGAGTCTATGGTTACCTGAATGAGTTCCCAATTAGAGACAGCTGATTTCGGTTGTCTCTGATTGGGAGCCTTATTTAGGGTAGCCATAGGCTCTCATTGGTTGTGAGTAGTTGTCTATGTGATACGTTTGTAGCCTGTTGTATGTGCACGACGTTTATTAGCTTCACGATCGTTTGTTGTTTTGTTAGTTTGTATTAAGTGTTTATTTTTCGTCATCTTTAAAATAAAAGAAGATGGCTTATTTTCCAAATGCTGCGTTTTGGTCCGTCAATCCGCCACACGATCGTGACAGAACTACTCACCATTACAGGACCAAGCGGCATGGAAAGCGGCAACAGGACCCACCTACACAGGATTCGTGGACATGGGAGGAGATACTGGATGGTAAGGGGCCGTGGGCACAACCGGGAGAATATCGCCGTCCTCGTGAAGAGCTGGAGGCAGCTAAAGCCGAGAGGAGGCGATATGAGGAGGCAGCACGGAGACAAGGCTGGAAACCCGTGAGTACAACCCAAAAATTTCTTGGGGGGGGCCTTAAAGGGACTGTGGCGAAGTCAGGTAGGAAACCTGCGCCTACTCCCTGTACTTACCGTGGAGAGCGAGAGTACGGGCAGACACCGTGTTACGCAGTAGAGCGCACGGTGTCTCCTGTATGCGTGCATAGCCCGGTTCGGTACATTTCAGCTCCACGTATCGGCCGGGCTAGACTGAGCGTCTAGACTGAGCTAGACTGAGCGTATGTCATGAAGCCGGCCCAACGCATCTGGTCACCAGTGCGTCTCCTCGGGCCGGCGTACATGGCACCAGCCTTACGCATGGTGTCCCCGGTTCGCCTACATAGGCCGGTGCGGGTTATTCCACCTCCCCGCACTGGTCAGGCGACGGGGAGCATACAACCAGGTAAGGTTGGGCAGGCTCGGCGTTCAAGGGAGCCAGTACGCCTGCACGGTCCGGTATTTCCGGCGCCACCTCCCCGCCCCAACCCAGTACCACCAGTGCCTCCTCCACGCACTAGCTATATGGTGCGTGTCTCCAGCCCTTTACCACCAGTGTCTAAACCACGCACCAAGCCTCCTGTGTGTCCCCAGAGTCCTGTGCGTCCTGTTGCTGCTCCCCGCACTAGCCCTGAGATGCGTGTCCCCAGCCCGGTGCTACCAGTCCCGGCACCACGCACCAGGCCTACAGTGCGCCTCAGCCGGCAGGAGTCTGCCGTCTGCACAGCGATGACTGAACTGCCCGTCTGCCAAGCGCCATCTGAGCCATCCGTCTCCCCAGCGCCATCTGAGCCATCTGTCTCCCCAGCGCCATCTGAGCCATCCGTCTGCAATGAGCCTGCAAAGCCGCCCGTCTGCCATGAGCCTGCAAAGCCGCCCGTCTGCCATGAGCCCACTGAGCCGTCCGCCAGACAGGAGCCGCTAGAGCCGCCAGCCAGACAGGAGCCGCTAGAGCCGTCCGTCAGACAGGATCTGCCAGAGCCGCCAACCAGACAGGATCTGCCAGAGCCGCCAACAAGACAGGATCTGCCAGAGCCGCCAATCAGACAGGAGCAGCCAGATCAGTCAGCCAGCCATGAGCAGCCAGATCCGTCAGCCAGCCATGAGCAGCCAGATCCGTCAGCCAGCCATGAGCTGCCAGATCCGTCAGCCAGCCATGAGCTGCCAGATCCGTCAGCCAGCCATGAGCAGCCAGATCCGTCAGTTAGCCATGAGCAGCCAGATCCGTCAGTTAGCCATGAGCAGCCAGATCCGTCAGTTAGCCATGAGCAGCCAGATCCGTCAGCTAGCCATGAGCAGCCAGATCCGTCAGCCAGCCATGAGCAGCCAGATCCGTCAGCCAGCCATGAGCAGCCAGATCCGTCAGCCAGCCATGAGCAGCCAGATCCGTCAGCCAGCCATGAGCAGCCAGATCCGTCAGCCAGCCATGAGCAGCCAGATCCGTCAGTTAGCCATGAGCAGCCAGATCCGTCAGCTAGCCATGAGCAGCCAGATCCGTCAGCTAGCCATGAGCAGCCAGATCCGTCAGCCAGCCATGAGCAGCCAGATCCGTCAGCCAGCCATGAGCAGCCAGATCCGTCAGCCAGCCATGAGCAGCCAGATCCGTCAGCCAGCC
This sequence comes from Salvelinus fontinalis, assembly GCF_029448725.1. Classification (NCBI taxonomy): domain Eukaryota; kingdom Metazoa; phylum Chordata; class Actinopteri; order Salmoniformes; family Salmonidae; genus Salvelinus; species Salvelinus fontinalis. Next base: position 40,457,800 of record NC_074689.1, read on the forward strand.
ATGAGCAGCCAGATCCGTCAGCCAGCCATGAGCAGCCAGATCCGTCAGCCAGCCATGAGCAGCCAGATCCGTCAGCCAGCCATGAGCAGCCAGATCCGTCAGCCAGCCATGAGCAGCCAGATCCGTCAGCCAGCCATGAGCAGCCAGATCCGTTAGCCAGCCATGAGCAGCCAGATCTGTCAGCCAGCCATGGGCCGTCCCTCAGTCCGGAGCTGCAGTCCCTCAGTCCGGAGCTGCAGTCCCTCAGTCCGGAGCTGCCATTCCTCAGTCCGGAGCTGCCATTCCTCAGTCCGGAGCTGCCATTCCTCAGTCCGGAGCTGCCATTCCTCAGTCCGGAGCTGCCCCTTACCCTGGTGCTGCCCCTTACCCTGGTGCTGCCCCTTACCCTGGTGCTGCCCCTGACCCTGGTACTGCCCCTTGCCCTGGTACTGCCCCTTAGTCCGGAGCTGCCCCTTAGTCCGGAACTGCCCCTTAATGCAATGGGGTTAATGTGGAGGGGGGTCATTTGGAGGAAGCCTAGGAGGTGGTTAGGGACTGTGGTGACGTGGGGACCACAACCAGAGCCGGAGCCGCCACCGTGGATGGAAGCCCACCCAGACCCTCCCCTAGACTGTGTAATGGTGCGCCCGGAGTTCGCACCTTAAGGGGGGGGTTATGTCACGCCCTGGCCTTAGTATTCTTTGTTTTCTTTATTATTTTAGTTAGGTCAGGGTGTGACATGGGGAATGTTTGTGTTTTGTTGGTTTTGGGTGTTTTTATGGTAAAGGGGTTGTTGGGTATAGTATATGGGTTTGTGTGGAGTACATGTGTCTAGTGTTGTCTATGTATGTTTAGTTGTCTAGGAGAGTCTATGGTTACCTGAATGAGTTCCCAATTAGAGACAGCTGATTTCGGTTGTCTCTGATTGGGAGCCTTATTTAGGGTAGCCATAGGCTCTCATTGGTTGTGAGTAGTTGTCTATGTGATACGTTTGTAGCCTGTTGTATGTGCACGACGTTTATTAGCTTCACGATCGTTTGTTGTTTTGTTAGTTTGTATTAAGTGTTTCGTGTTTATTTTTCGTCATCTTTAAAATAAAAGAAGATGGCTTATTTTCCAAATGCTGCGTTTTGGTCCGTCAATCCGCCACACGATCGTGACAAGTTTAGAGAAGTTTGACATATGTCATGCAGTTGTATGCACACGGGTTCACACTGGCCGATCTTCACGTTTTAAAGTTCCAATGCCGTTTTTCAAACGGTGTAAGAGAAGTGGCATTCCAAATCATAATAAGAGTAAGTGTGTCAAAGATTTAAAGTGGAGACTCTTGCACCACTAACAAGTAATGGGCCTGGGAAGCTCACAGGGATATTGGTATCTATAAATGCCCCGTGAGATTACTTCAACCGTCGTACCCCATCAGAACACAGAATATAAACTTGTTTTACTCCAATGTTTGTTAACAATGAAGGTGTAAACACACACTGAATAGCCTCAAAATATTATTTTTTTACTATAATTTATTTTAGCATTGTTGGTCAGTCCTTGCATCCGTCCTCTGTCTATGAATTTGAGAGTTTGAGATCATTTGAGCTCTGTCTATGAACTTGATTAAATCTCCAGGCCCATCCCTCAACTTGTTTGGCTTTCATGACATTTTTTCAGCCAGTAACTGTCATGCAAATAATAACTGCTGGTCTCACGTTAATTAACATAATCACATTTAGCATCTCAGGGCTTCCACGCATCGTTTTAAAGCCTCTGATGCAGACTTTTAGAACATCTATATTTTAAAACATTGAATAAATACATTTAATATAGCCAACACCATCACAATACATCCATTATGTATTTTAGACAGGTCTAAAGATACATAATATGAAGAAAATGTAGTCTACTTCAGAAGAACAGAATAGCATACTCTGAGTTGTCCTTATGTTAGGTCCTGATCTGGCTATGCCATATGACTGTGGGGTACACTAGTTCATTTAGCAGACAAGATTTGCTTATTTTGTTAAATGTTATAGTATGAAGAATACAATTTAACACATCTGAGTTAAATGGAAAGTATGTTTTCTCCTAATGATTTCCAAGGAAATGTGTGGCTCTTCTGTGTTAACACAGAAACAGGTCCTCCTTTACAGTTTATTAAGACTTTTTTCCACTTTTTGTTTTACGTTATAGCTAAAACTGATTCAATAGTTTTTTTGATCCAACATCTCTAGAGAGACCTGAAAATAGCTGTGCAGCGATACTCCCCATCCAACCTGACAAAGCTTGAGAGGATCTGCAGAGAATGATACTATCATGACACAAGGCGAGAGCCAGATGCAGATGGTTGGAGTCTTACAATGTTTAATAATCCAAAAGGAGTAGGCAAAAGAATGGTCGTGGACAGGCAAAAGGTCAAAACCAGATCAGAGTCCAGGAGGTACAGGGTGGCAGACAGGCTCGTGGTCAAGACAGGCAGAATGGTCAGGCAGGTGGGTACAAAGTCCAGAAACAGGCAAGGGTCAAAACCGGGAGGACTAGAAATAGGAGAAATACAAAAAGCAGGAGAACGGGAAAAACTCTGGTTGACTTGAAAACGTACAAGACGAACTGGCACAGAGAGACAGGAAACACAGGGAAACACAGGGATAAATACACTGGGGAAAATAAGCGAAACCTGGAGGGGGTGGAGACAATCACAAGGACAGGTGAAACAGACCAGGGTGTGACAGATTCAGGTGTGCCAAGTTTGTCGCATCATACCAAGAAGACTCGAGGCAGTAATCACTGCTAAAGGTGCTTCAACAAAGTACTGAGTAAAGGATCTGAATACTTGTGAAGAAGGTATTTTGTATCTTATTTATAATACATATGCAAAAAAAATCTTTAAACCTGTTTTCGCTTTGTCATTGTGGGGTATCCATTTTAGAATAAGGCACGTAACGAAATGTGGAAAAGTCAAGGGTCTGAATACTTTCTGAATACACTGTATGCTTCATTTAGAGTTATTTATATAACTTTAGTGGTAATACACATTTTGGGCTATCTGTCTTGATTTTTAATACATTCTAAGGCTGCCTGATGTGACTCTAATGATGATTTGGAAAGAGTTGCATGAAAGTCATGAGCTCTGCTTTGTTTTTTTGTGCAGGCTGAACACACTTCATCAGTCTCTCATTCACAATTTGACAAGCACTTGATAATATTGTCACCCATCAGACTATTCTCAATTTAATCTGGTCTTTACATATACTAAATAATATATTTGTGGAATCATTTTTTATTTAGAATGGACTATTATTATGCACCTGTCGGAACAGCGGGCGTGGGGAAAAGACATGTCATCCATCTGCTTTTCAATAGACAATGGAGGACAATGGAGGACGATGGAGGACGATGGAGGACGATGGAGGACGATGGAGGACGATGGAGGACGATGGAGGACGATGGAGGACAATGGAGGACGATGGAGCACGATGGAGGACAATGGAGGACGATGGAGGACGATGGAGGACGATGGAGGGCGCAGTTCAATGTCATGCCAGCCAGGTATGCGCGATCTCCGATTGAAAAAGAAAAGTAATGTGCTTCATGTTATGAAAGTTGTGAAATAAATATAGTATATAGCCTAGCCCACAATTGCATAGCATAGCCTAATGAAATGTAGCACAACGTGGGCTTATAGGATCTCCGTGCATCTCCATGCGTCAACCAGCTATGAGCAGCTGGCTCTCGCTGCTCGCTGCCTATTCCGCTCAAACTCTAAATGTCAGGGCTCTCATGAAGTGTTGGATTTGATTTTTTGATTGCATTTGAATTGATGTCAGAGGGGCAATAGAGCGTTGAGTACCAAACCATTAACGACTGGCTGTTAGCAAGTTTGGTAGCGGCATCAGAGCGCAGTTTTGGAGAAGCCTAGTTACCTGCGACTTAATGGTCACGTGTAATTTGTAAAATTGCAAGATATTAGCTTTAAAGCTGCAACAACAAAACATATTTCTGCCCCATGCATGATCAAATGTGTAGAATTGCAGGAAATTAGCTAGACAATTGCCACATTTTATCGCCGACGCCAAGATGTGGGTCTTTAAAATGTTTTTTCTATTCCCAGGGCCCGAGAATTGGTTTGTCTGGCCATGCACTGCTGAAGTGAAAATATGACTGCTGTTTTCATCTCACTGGAGTTATGAAGGAATCTATCTAATCTAATCTTTATCTAACTGATGAATTTACTATCACAAAAGGCCCAGCTAACAATTCAATGGTGAGAGAACACTTTTGTAATGTTACCCGTAATGTTTCCCTAATGTTTGATTGTCCAGTGTTCCGTTTGTTATGGGAACAGTTTATGTGTGTTAGCAAAAAACCTCCTAATGATCTATTTTGGATGTTTTGAGCATTAGAGTTAGGAGAACGTTCCCTAAATGTCAAACAAAACTTACCCAGCATGTAAAGTTCTAGGCACGTTTCATGGGAACGTTGCAAGAACATTCATGTTTGTTAAGAGGATATTCCATCAACATTGCTCACAGAAATACGATTGCCATGTTCCAACAGGTGATGGGAACGTTGCGAGAATATTCCTGCGTCCAATGACGTTTAAAACGTAGGACGTTCTGTCACGTTCACCTCGAGGTTTTTGTCAAACTCCCAGCTTGTTCCGAGGAAAATCCCTAAAGATGTTTTTAGGACGTTTCCTGATGGCCCCAAAGAAACATGCTCCAAAAACAAAACAAAAAATGAGTTTCTTTACACACCACCCCTTGTTACTGTTGCCAAGCACATCAGGGCCCTGATTGGTGAACCACTGATCCATTCACAGCTCTTTGTCTGTTGGCAAGGCTAGGGACACCAACACACACAGTGCTTCTAACATACAATGTTTTCAACTTACATTTGACACAACCCTCAAAAAACTGGCCACATGAATGCTATTGTAACGTTCCAATGAAACGTGTCTATAAAATCTACATATAATATTCTGAGAACATGTTAACAAAGTTCTGGGTAAGTTCTGTTTGACATTAAGAGAATGATCTCTTGGAAACAGTCCTTGCACATCACTGGAACGTTCCTATGAAAACGTTAGGTAAATTAAACAGTCATCTAGTCATCACCAGCTCCCCTTTCTCCTCCCTGCTACCTCCATGCCCAGAAATGAGGTTCTAGTATGGAACATCAATCACCCAGAGTAGGTGGGGCTTATCAGCAAGTGGCCATTCATGGCTAATTAGAAGTTCTGTGACCACGCCCCCCTGGCCTTTGAACAAGGGTATGGTAGTAGGTGCCAGGCGTATCGGTTTGTGTCAATAACTGCAAAGCTGCTGAGTTTTTCAAGCTCAACAGTTTCCTGTGTGTATCAAGACTGGTCCACCACCCAAAGAACATCCAGTCAACTTGACACAACTGGGGGAAGCATTGGAGTCAACATGGGCCAGCATCACTGTGGAACGCTTTCGACACCTAATAGACAAATTGAGGCTATTCTGATGGCAAATGGGTGGGTGGGGAAAGCTCAATATGAGGAAACTGTTATTAATGTTTTGTACACTCAGTGTAGAATGCTCATAGGAATTACTCCATTTGATTCGCCTGGTAAGGAACTAGTTTGGTAGATTTCATCCCCGAACAAAAAAAAAGGGTAGGTTCCAAAAGTTCAAGAGCACCGATCACTTTCACATGTAGACCCAGGTCAATGAACAATCGTTTTACCGCACACATCACTGCATGACTGATCACGCACACATCACCGCTACACACACACACACACGCACACACACACACACACACACACACACACACACACACACACACACACACACACACACACACACACACACACACACACACACACACACACACACACACACACACACACACACACACACACACATACACACACACACACGCCTCCCCACACCACGTCCCAGAGTGTGGTGGTGTTGTTGTAGCCGGGGAGACAGTCGGGTGGTGAGTGTAGAATTGGCCTGTGTGTTTTAGTGTGGGTCAACCCCAGGCCAGACCTCCCCGGCTGCCTCAAGCCCAGGATCTTGCTCAATGTCCACCTGCTGAGAAGGCTTCACATAGATACATTGTTCCTGGTCTGTGGTCCCACTGAGAGCGAGCAGGGAAGTATGTTAAAGTCAACACTGCAGATCACACTTCTCTTTGTAGCCGGTCTTTGAGGTTGACCTCCAGGAGAGGGAAGGAGGCTACGCTACATAACACAGAGTTCATACCATGTGGGCTAGGCTACGCTACATAACACAGAGTTCATACCATGTGGGCTAGGCTACGCTACATAACACAGAGTTCATCCATGTGGGCTAGGCTACGCTACACAGAGTTCATACCATGTGGCCTACGCTACATAACACAGAGTTCCTACCATGTGGGCTAGGCTACGCTACATAACACAGAGTTCATTCCATGTGGCCTACGCTACATAACACAGAGTTCATTCCATGTGTCCTACGCTACATAACACAGAGTTCATACCATGTGGGCTAGGCTACGCTACATAACACAGAGTTCATACCATGTGGGCTAGGCTACGCTACACAGAGTTCATACCATGTGGCCTACGCTACATAACACAGAGTTCATTCCATGTGGCCTACGCTACATAACACAGAGTTCATTCCATGTGGCCTACGCTACATAACACAGAGTTCATACCATGTGGGCTAGGCTACGCTACATAACACAGAGTTCCTACCATGTGGGCTAGGCTACGCTACATAACACAGAGTTCCTACCATGTGGGCTAGGCTACATAACACAGAGTTCATACCATGTGGGCTAGGCTACGCTACACAGAGTTCATACCATGTGGCCTACGCTACATAACACAGAGTTCATACCATGTGGGCTAGGCTACGCTACATAACACAGAGTTCATACCATGTGGGCTAGGCTACATAACACAGAGTTCATACCATGTGGGCTAGGCTACGCTACACAGAGTTCATACCATGTGGCCTACGCTACATAACACAGAGTTCATACCATGTGGGCTAGGCTACGCTACATAACACAGAGTTCATACCATGTGGGCTAGGCTACGCTACATAACACAGAGTTCCTACCATGTGGGCTAGGCTACGCTACATAACACAGAGTTCCTACCATGTGGGCTAGGCTACGCTACATAACACAGAGTTCATACCATGTGGGCTAGGCTACTTTACATAACACAGAGTTCATACCATGTGGGCTAGGCTACGCTACATAACACAGAGTTCATACCATGTGGGCTAGGCTACGCTACATAACACAGAGTTCATACCATGTGGGCTAGGCTACATAACACAGAGTTCATACCATGTGGGCTAGGCTACGCTACATAACACAGAGTTCATACCATGTGGGCTAGGCTACGCTACATAACACAGAGTTCATACCATGTGGGCTAGGCTACGCTACATAACACAGAGTTCATATCATGTGGGCTAGGCTACATAACACAGAGTTCATACCATGTGGGCTAGGCTACGCTACATAACACAGAGTTCATACCATGTGGGCTAGGCTACGCTACATAACACAGAGTTCATACCATGTGGGCTAGGCTACGCTACATAACACAGAGTTCATATCATGTGGGCTAGGCTACATAACACAGAGTTCATACCATGTGGGCTAGGCTACGCTACATAACACAGAGTTCATATCATGTGGGCTAGGCTACATAACACAGAGTTCATATCATGTGGGCTAGGCTACATAACACAGAGTTCATACCATGTGGGCTAGGCTACGCTACATAACACAGAGTTCATATCATGTGGGCTAGGCTACATAACACAGAGTTCATACCATGTGGGCTAGGCTACGCTACATAACACAGAGTTCATATCATGTGGGCTAGGCTACATAACACAGAGTTCATACCATGTGGGCTAGGCTACGCTACATAACACAGAGTTCATACCATGTGGGCTAGGCTACGCTACATAACACAGAGTTCATATCATTGCTGTTATGCTGCTGTTAGGTTGCTGTTAGGATTTTCTTTTTTTTTTTTTTTTTTCACCTTTATTTAACCAGGTAGGCAAATTGAGAACACGTTCTCATTTACAATTGCGACCTGGCCAAGATAAAGCAAAGCAGTTCGACACATACAACAACACATAGTTACACATGGAGTAAAACAAACATACAGTCAATAATACAGTGAAAAATAAGTCTATATACAATATGAGCAAGTGAGGTGAGATAAGGGAGATGAAGGCAAACAAAATATATATATAAATAAATAAAAATATAAAAGGCCATGGTGGCGAAGTAAATACAATATAGCAAGTAAAAAATAACACTGGAATCGTTGGTTTGCAGTGGAAGAAGGTGCAAAGTAGAGATAGAAATAATGGGGTGCAAAGGAGCAAAATAAATAAATACAGTAGGTAAAGAGATAGTTGTTTGGGCTAAATTATAGATGGGCTATATACAGGTGCAGTAATCTATGAGCTGCTCTGACAGCTGGTGCTTAAAGCTAGTGAGGGAGATAAGTGTTTCCAGTTTCAGAGATTTTTGTAGTTCGTTCCAGTCATTGGCAGCAGAGAACTGGAAGGAGAGGCGGCCAAAGGAAGAATTGGTTTTGGGGGTGACCAGAGAGATATACCTGCTGGAGCGCGTGCTACGGGTGGGCGTTGCTATGGTGACCAGCGAGCTGAGATAAGGGGGGACTTTACCTAGCAGGGTCTTGTAGATGACCTGGAGCCAGTGGGTTTGGCGACGAGTGTGAAGCGAGGGCCAGCCAACGAGAGCGTACAGGTCGCAGTGGTGGGTAGTATATGGGGCTTTGGTGACAAAACGGATGGCACTGTGATAGACTGCATCCAATTTATTGAGTAGGGTTTTGGAGGCTATTTTGTAAATGACATCACCGAAGTCGAGGATTGGTAGGATGGTCAGTTTTACAAGGGTATGTTTGGCAGCATGAGTGAAGGATGCTTTGTTGCGGAATAGGAAGCCGATTCTAGATTTAACTTTGGATTGGAGATGCTTGATGTGAGTCTGGAAGGAGAGTTTACAGTCTAACCAGACACCTAGGTATTTGTAGTTGTCCACATATTCTAAGTCAGAGCCGTCCAGAGTAGTGATGCTGGACAGGCGGGCAGGTGCAGGCAGCGATCGGTTGAAGAGCATGCATTTAGTTTTACTTGTATTTAAGATTAATTGGAGGCCACGGAAGGAGAGTTGTATGGCATTGAAGCTCGCCTGGAGGGTTGTTAACACAGTGTCAAGAGAAGGGCCAGAAGTATACAGAATAGTGTCGTCTGCGTAGAGGTGGATCAGAGACTCACCAGCAGCAAGAGCGACCTCATTGATGTATACAGAGAAGAGAGTCGGTCCAAGAATTGAACCCTGTGGCACCCCCATAGAGACTGCCAGAGGTCCGGACAACAGACCCTCCGATTTGACACACTGAACTCGATCAGAGAAGTAGTTGGTGAACCAGGCGAGGCAATCATTAGAGAAACCAAGGCTGTCGAGTCTGCCGATGAGGATGTGGTGATTGACAGAGTCAAAAGCCTTGGCCAGGTCAATGAATATGGCTGCACAGTACTGTTTCCTATCGATAGCGGTTAAGATATCGTTTATGACCTTGAGCGTGGCTGAGGTGCACCCATGACCAGCTCTGAAACCAGATTGCATAGCGGAGAAGGTATGGTGGGATTCGAGATGGTCGGTAATCTGTTTGTTGACTTGGCTTTCGAAGACCTTAGAAAGGCAGGGTAGGATAGATATAGGTCTGTAGCAGTTTGGGTCTAGAGTGTCTCCCCCTTTGAAGAGGGGGATAACCGCAGCTGCTTTCCAATCTTTGGGAATCTCAGACGACACGAAAGAGAGGTTGAAAAGGCTGGTAATAGGGGTGGCAACAATTTCAGCAGATAGTTTTAGAAAGAAAGGGTCCAGATTATCTAGCCCGGCTGATTTGTAAGGGTCCAGATTTTCCAGCTCTTTCAGAACATCAGCTGACTGTATTTGGGAGAAAGAGAAATGGGGAAGGCTTGGGCGAGTAGCAGAGGGGAGGGCAGTGCTGTTGACCGGGGTAGGGGTAGCCAGGTGGAAAGCATGGCCAGCCGTAGAAAAATGCTTATTGAAATTCTCAATTATAATGGATTTGTCGGTGGTGACAGTATTTCCTATCTTCAGTGCAGTTGGAAGCTGGGAGGAGGTGTTCTTATTCTCCATGGACTTTACAGTGTCCCAGAACTTTTTTGAGTTTGTGTTGCAGGAAGCAAATTTCTGCTTGAAAAAGCTAACCTTGGCTTTTCTAACTGCCTGTGTATACTGGTTTCTAGCTTCCCTGAAAAGTTGCATATCACGGGGGCTGTTCGATGCTAATGCAGAACGCCATAGGATGTTTTTCTGTTGGTTAAGGGCAGTCAGGTCAGGAGAGAACCAAGGGCTATATCTGTTCCTGGTTCTAAATTTCTTGAATGGGGCATGCATATTCAAGATGGTGAGGAAGGCATTTAAAAAAAATATTCAGGCATCCTCTACTGACGGGATGAGATCAATATCCTTCCAGGATACCTCGGCCAGGTCGATTAGAAAGGCCTGCTCGCTGAAGTGTTTCAGGGAGCGTTTGACAGTGTTGAGTGGAGGTCGTTTGATCGCTGATCGTTTGATCGCTTACGGATACAGGCAATGAGGGAGTGATCACTGAGGGAGTGATCACTGAGATCTTGGTTGAAAACAGCAGAGGTGTATTTGGAGGGCAAGTTGGTTAGGATGATGTCTATGAGGGTACCCGTGTTTACGGAATTGGGGTGATACCTGGTAGGTTCATTGATAATTTGTGTGAGATTGAGGGCATCAAGCTTAGATTGTAGGATGGCTGGGGTGTTAAGCATGTTCCAATTTAGGTCGCCTAGCAGCACAAGCTCTGAAGATAGATGGGGGGCAATCAGTTCACATATGGTGTCCAGAGCACAGCTGGGGGCAGAGGGTGGTCTATAGCAGGCGGCAACAGTGAGAGACTTGTTTTTAGAGAGGTGGATTTTTAAAAGTAGGAGTTCAAATTGTTTCGGAACAGACCTGGATAGTAAAACAGAACTCTGCAGGCAATCCTTGCTGTAGATTGCAACACCGCCCCCTTTGGCCGTTCTATCTTGTCTGAAAATCTTGTAGTTAGGGATGAAAATGTCAGAATTTTTGGTGGTCTTCCTAAGCCAGGATTCAGACACGGCTAAAACATCTGGGTTGGCAGAGTGTGCTAAAGCAGTGAACAAAACAAACTTAGGGAGGAGGCTTCTAATGTTAACATGCATGAAACCAAGGCTATTACGGTTACAGAAGTCATCAAAAGAGAGCGCCTGGGGAATAGGAGTGGAGCTAGGTACTGCAGGGTCTGGATTCACCTCTACATCACCAGAGGAACAGAGGAGGAGTAGGATAAGGGTACGGCTAAAAGCTATGAGAATTGGTCGTTTAGAACGTCTAGAACAGAGAGTAAAATGAAGTTTCTGGGGGCGATAAAATAGCTTCAAGGAATAATGTACAGACAAAGGTATGGTAGGATGTGAATACAGTGGAGGTAAACCTAGGTAATGGGTGATGATGAGAGAGATATAGTCTCTAGAAACATCATTGAAACCAGGTGATGTCATCGCATATGTGGGTGGTGGAACTGAGAGGTTGGATATATAGTGAGCAGGGCTGGAGGCTCTACAGTGAAATAAGCCAATAAACACTAACCAGAACGGCAATGGACAAGGCATATTTACATTAAGGAGAGGCATGCTTAATCGAGTGATCATAAGGGTCCAGTGAGTAGAGGTTGGTTGGGGGCACGGCGATCCAGACAGCTGGCCGGGTAGCTGGCTATCGGTAGCAAGATAACATAGGATGGAGGTCTCTTTTTTATTTTTTTTTTTATTTTATCACCTCGTTCGTTTCCGTCGGTAGATTAGTGGGGTTCCGTGTGGTAGAGGGGATCGATCCAATTGGCAAAATAGATATAGTGACCCAGGAAAAAAAGAAAAAAAAATTTGTCCGGTAAATTTATTTAGATAGCAGCCGATAAGACAGCTAATAATTAGCAGATGGGTATTCAGAAACGTCGCAATGGAAAAGCCTGTTGAAACCACCTCGGACAATTACGTCGGCAGACCAGTCGTGATGGATCGGCGGGGCTCCGTGTCGGCAATAAAGGGTCCAGTCCAATTGGCAAAAGAGGTATTGTAGCCCAAGAATTCGCTGGTAGGCCTCTTCTGCTAGCTGGCAGATGGGCCTAGCTCGAGGCTAGCTCAAGGCTAACTGGTGCTTGTTTCGGGACAGAGGTATTAGCCAGTAGTAGCCACTTGGTTGCAGCTAGCTAGTGACGATGATCCGGTGTAATTGTCCAGAGCTTGCGTCAGGAATCCGGTGATGTGGTAGAGAAAAAGCAGTCCTATATTCTCTGGGTTGATATCCCGCCTGCAGACTGGCAGGTATTGGCCCGAGCTGAAGCTGGCTGGTGTCCGAGTTAAGTGTGAAGACCGCAGCAGTGGCTAACTGACTACTAGCTAGTAGCTAGTTATCTGGCTAGCTTCTGATTGGGGTTACGGTTCTAAAGTATAAAAAATAGCAGATCCGTACCACATTGGGTGAGGCGGGTTGCGGGAATGTATATTCAGTTCCAAGATGGAAAGTGAAATTAAAATATATACGAAATGTATACAAAAAATACGAGGACTATTTACGCGGGACAAGACGGGACAAGACAAGACAAACACACGTCCGACTGCTACGCCATCTTGGAATACACTGATGCTGATAGGATGCTGTTAGGATGCTGTTAGGGTGTTAGGATGCTTTTTGGATGCTGATAGGATGCTGATAGGATGCTGTTAGGATGCTGTTAGGATGCTGTTAGGATGCTGTTAGGGTGCTGTTAGGGTGATAGGATGCTGATAGGATGCTGATAGGATGCTGTTAGGATGCTGATAGGATGCTGTTAGGGTGTTAGGATGCTGTTAGGGTGCTGTTAGGCTGATAGGATGCTGATAGGATGCTGTTAGGCTGTTAGGATGCTGTTAGGGTGCTGTTAGGGTGTTAGGATGCTGTTAGGGTGCTGTTAGGGTGATAGGATGCTGATAGGATGCTGATAGGATGCTGTTAGGATGCTGTTAGGATGCTGATAGGATGCTGTTAGGATGCTGATAGGATGCTGTTAGGGTGCTGTTAGGGTGATAGGATGCTGATAGGATGCTGTTAGGATGCTGTTAGGATGCTGATAGGATGCTGTTATGAGGCTGATAGGATGCTGTTAGGATGCTGATAGGATGCTGTTAGGCTGTTAGGATGCTGATAGGATGCTGTTAGGCTGTTAGGATGCTGTTAGGGTGCTGTTAGGGTGATAGGATGCTGTTAGGATGCTGTTAGGGTGTTAGGATGCTGTTAGGGTGCTGTTAGGGTGTTAGGATGCTGTTAGGGTGCTGTTAGGATGCTGTTAGGGTGTTAGGATGCTGTTAGGGTGCTGTTAGGGTGTTAGGATGCTGTTAGGGTGCTGTTAGGATGCTGTTAGGGTGTTAGGATGCTTTTTGGATGCTGTTAGGGTGCTGTTAGGATGCTGTTAGGGTGTTAGGATGCTGTTATGCTGCTGTTAGGATGCTGTTAGGATGCTGTTAGGATGCTGTTAGGGTGCTGTTAGGCTGTTAGGATGCTGTTAGGGTGCTGTTAGGGTGTTAGGATGCTGTTAGGGTGCTGTTAGGGTGATAGGATGCTGTTAGGATGCTGTTAGGATGCTGTTGGGGTGTTAGGATGCTGATAGGGTGCTGTTAGGGTGTTAGGATGCTGTTAGGGTGCTGTTAGGGTGTTATGCTGCTGTTAGGATGCTGTTAGGATGCTGTTAGGGTGCTGTTAGGCTGTTAGGATGCTGATAGGATGCTGTTAGGGTGTTAGGATGCTGATAGGATGCTGTTAGGGTGTTAGGATGCTGATAGGATGCTGATAGGATGCTGATAGGATGCTGATAGGATGCTGTTAGGATGCTGATAGGATGCTGATAGGATGCTGATAGGATGCTGGTAGGATGCTGATAGGCTGCTGTTAGGATGCTGATAGGATGCTGATAGGATGCTGTTAGGATGCTGATAGGATGCTGATAGGATGCTGATAGGATGCTGATAGGATGCTGTTAGGATGCTGATAGGATGCTGTTAGGATGCTGATAGGATGCTGGTAGGATGCTGATAGGCTGCTGTTAGGATGCTGATAGGATGCTGGTAGGATGCTGGTAGCCAGTCCAGTATTTTATCTACAGTATGTCTGCACCAGTCCACTATTATAGCTACCTTACAACTACGTCTCAAATGACTCCCCATTTCGTACCTGGTGCACTTCTTTGGACCAGAGCCTTCTCATGATGAATGTACTTAAAAGGGAATAGGGTGCCATTTGAGACCGAAGTAACTGTGTCCATCTGGTCTAATGCTTCCCTGAGTCCCCTTTGACTGCTGGGACGGAAGATGGTTAGCACCTCTTCGTTCAGATGTTTGATAGAAGAGAGAGAAAGAGAGAGAGGGAAATGAGTGAGAGAGAGAGAGAGATTACACATAGAGAGATGTACACATCCTAATACAGGGAAATTCCAGGTGATACAGAAGAGAATAGCTCAATCGCTGTCTCAATCTGTGTATGTGTAAATGTTTCTAGGAAGGCTGATGTCTGGTAGAGCTGCTGATGGGTGACTGAGGGCTATTACAGACTGATAGATATAACTGTCCATTAATGGAGAGATGGAAGGAAAGCGAGGAAACATTGGAAATGAGAAAACCTCATTCTCTCACAGGCCATGCATGGTGAATACATATGTGATGATGCAATGTGGGGGGGAGAGAGAGACAGGGAGAGCGACAGGGAGAGCGACAGGGAGAGCGACAGGGAGAGAGACAGGGAGAGCGACAGGGAGAGAGACAGGGAGAGAGACAGGGAGAGCGACAGGGAGAGAGACAGGGAGAGCGACAGGGAGAGCGACAGGGAGAGCGACAGGGAGAGAGACAGGGAGAGCGACAGGGAGAGCGACAGGGAGAGAGACAGGGAGAGAGAGAGGGAGAGAGACAGGGAGAGAGACAGGGAGAGAGAGAGGGACAGAGACAGAGACAGGGAGAGAGTCAGGGAGAGAGACAGGGAGAGAGAGAGAGAGAGACAGAGACAGGGAGAGAGACAGGGAGAGAGACTGGGAGAGAGACAGGGAGAGAGAGAGGGAGAGAGACAGGGAGAGAGACAAGGAGAGAGAGAGGGGGACAGAGACAGAGACAGGGAGAGAGCCAGGGAGAGAGACAGGGAGAGAGAGAGAGGGACAGAGACAGAGACAGGAAGAGAGACTGGGAGAGAGAGAGGGACAGAGACAGAGACAGGGAGAGAGTCAGGGAGAGAGACAGGGAGAGAGAGAGGGAGAGAGACAGGGAGAGAGACAGGGAGAGAGAGAGGGACAGAGACAGAGACAGGGAGAGAGACAGGGAGAGAGACTGGGAGAGAGACAGGGAGAGAGACAGGGAGAGAGAGAGAGGGACAGAGACAGAGACAGGGAGAGAGCTAGGGAGAGAGACAGGGAGAGAGACAGGGAGAGAGAGAGAGGGACAGAGACAGAGACAGGGAGAGAGCCAGGGAGAGAGACAGGGAGAGAGAAAGGGAGAGAGAGAGAGAGAGAGAGAAAGAGAGGGACAGAGACAGGGAGAGAGACAGGGAGAGAGACAGGGAGAGAGACAGGGAGAGAGACAGGGAGAGAGAGAGAGATGGACAGAGAGAGGGACAGAGAGAGGGACAGAGACAGGGAGAGAGACAGGGAGAGAGACAGGGAGGGAGAGAGAGAGAGAGAGAGAGAGAGGGACAGAGACAGGGAGAGAGACAGGGAGAGAGACAGGGAAAGAGACATGGAGAGAGAGAGAGAGAGAGAGAGAGAGAGGGACAGAGAGAGGGACAGAGACAGGGACAGAGACAGGGAGAGAGATAGGGAGAGAGACAGGGAGAGAGACAGGGAGGGAGAAAGAGAGAGAGAGAGAGAGAGAAGGAGAGAGAAAGGGACAGAGACAGGGAGAGAGACAGGGAGAGAGAGAGAGAGAGAGAGAGAGAGGGACAGAGACAGGGACAGAGACAGGGAGAGAGAGAGGGACAAAGACAGGGACAGAGACAGGGATATATAAATATATATATATTTTGTATATATATACATATATATTTGATTTTGATTTTTCGATATGTATACTTTGACAATGTAAGTAATAACGAACCTACCATGTCAATAAAGTCAATTGAATTGAATTGAATTGAATTGACAGGGAGAGAGACAGGGAGAGAGAGAGAGAGAGACAGAGACAGAGACAGAGACAGAGAGACGCAGAGAGCTGTGGGTTGCCATAAGTTGAGGGACAGTGTCTGACAGACCAATCAACCTGCACATGTCCTCTACTGTATGCTTATTGTTATTGTTCAATGTATGGTTATTTTGACCCTTGGTTATTGTTGTTACTGTTGTCCCGTTGACAATTGTGATTCTCATTTTTATTTTTATATTGTAAATATCCAAAATAAGCTTTGGCAATATGTACATTGTTACGTCATGCCAATAAAGCAAATTGAATTGAATTTAAATTGAGAGAGAGAGAGAGAGAGAGAGAGAGAGAGAGAGA
>NC_074689.1:40474823-40477323 GCF_029448725.1 Salvelinus fontinalis
GCTGTACAGACAGACAGACAGACAGACAGACAGACAGACAGACAGACAGACAGACAGACAGACAGACAGACAGACAGACAGACAGACAGACAGACAGACAGACAGACAGACAGACAGACAGACAGACAGACAGACAGACAGACAGACAGACAGACAGACAGACAGAAATTGACAACCTCTCCTGTGCAGACATCATTGATGAAATGTGTATCTTTGAGCAATGACCAGGAAGACCATTGTTGGGTCACAGCTTTCCATATTATATTTGTGACCCATGGAGCAGTAAACAGAAGAATGTGATTGAGAAACAACTTAGGAATTTTGTTTCTCTCTGTAGCCCACTCACTTCCAAATTATTATTTTATTTTTTTATTTTTTTTAAATGTTATCCCCTTTCCTCCCCAATTTTCGTGGTAACCAATCGCTAGTAATTACTATCTTGTCTCATCGCTACAACTCCCGTACGGGCTCGGGAGAGACGAAGGTCGAAAGCCATGCGTCCTCCGAAGCACAACCCAACCAAGCCGCACTGCTTCTTTAACACAGCGCGCCTCCAACCCGGAAGCCAGCCGCACCAATGTGTCGGAGGAAACACCGTGTACCTGGCCACCTTGGTTAGCGCGCACTGCGCCCAGCCCGCCACAGGAGTCGCTGGAGCGCGATGAGACAAGGATATCCCTACCGGCCAAACCCTCCCTAACCCAGACGACGCTAGGCCAATTGTGCGTCGCCCCACGGACCTCCCGGTCGCGGCCGGCTGCGACAGAGCCTGGGCGCGAACCCAGAGACTCTGGTGGCGCAGCTAGCACTGCGATGCAGTGCCCTAGACCACTGCGCCACCCGGGAGGCCCCAACATTTCCAATATTTAAATAATAAATTGTTATGTATTTTCCATTGTGTTAATGACAGCGGATTGATTGATTTACACGGTTTTAATGTACTGCTTTTTCATGATGAGACGAGAATCTTCCAACCAACCGGATGTTTCACCTCATCCCCATATGGCATGTCTTAAAATATAAAAAATATAAATATAAACAGATTAAAAGGATGTTTACATTGTAGTACTTCTTACAGCCAACTTTTCTAGCTCCGCCATCTTCACCTTTGACCCCAAAACAGCTTCTGGGCATCAGAACAGAGATCACAAAACCTCAACTTGGATGAAGAAGTCAACGAATCAGCAGCTCTGGACAAATCTGTTTACCCGAACCAGCCCCTGATCCTTGGGACTCCAAAGAAGAAGTGGCAGTGAAAGAGAAGCAAATGACGCGGTCGACAAGGCTACGTCGGCGAGCATGTAGACTGCCCTCTGTTTGGTTTGGCGAACATGCAGTCACTGGAGAATAAACTGGATTAGCTCAGTTTGAGACTTTCATATAAACAGGACCTACACATCTGTAGTATCCGAAAGAGGTAAACAAACTGGGAAGCCTGAGGGTTACAGGTGCAAGGAAGGTAAAGGGCCCAGTTTTTTAACAGCAACTAGAGGTGACAAAACTCTAGATCACATTTATTCCACACACAGAAACGTGTACAGTACATAGGCCATGCCTCACCCTCCTTTTGGCAAATCAGACCATAACTCTATCCTCCTGATTCCTGCTTACAAACAAAAAGTCAAACAGGAAGTACAAGTTTAGATCAATACAGAAGAGGAATATGTTCCGTAATTCATCCGAAAACATTGCATGCATCAATGACATCGTCCCCACTGTGACCGCACGTACCCCTTGGCTGCCGTTGTTGCTCTTAGAGCTTTTCACTCCACAATAACACCACTTCCAGTTGACCGGGGCAGTTCTAACAGGGCAGACATTTTACTAACTGACTTGTTGAAAAGGTGGTGTCCTATGACGCTGTCACGTTGAGCTCTTCAGTAAGTCCTGTCTTCTGAAGGGGGAAATACGTCTCTCTCCCTCCATATTTTTCCTTTCCCTTCTTCTCTCTCTCATTCCCTCTCTTTCCCTCCATATTTCCCCTTCCCCTTCCTCTCTCCATTTCTCCCTCTTTCTCTCATTTTCTCTCTCTCCCTCATGTTACCCCTTTCCCTTCCTCTCTCTCTTTCTCTCTCATTCCCCCTCTCTCTTCCTCCCTCTCTCTATCTCTCTCTCTCATTCTCTCTCTCCCTCCATATTTCCCCTTTCCCTCCCTCTCTCTATCTCTCTCTCTCCCTCGCTCTCCCTCATTATTTCCCCTTTCCCTTCCTCTCTCTCTTTCTCTCTCTCATTCCCCCTCTTTCTTCCTCCCTCTCTCTCTCTATCTCTCATTCCCTCGCTCTCCCTCCATATTTCCCTCCTTTCCTCTCTCTCATTCTCTCTCTTCCTCCCTCTCTCTCTCTTCCACCCTCCCTCTTTCTCAATCTCTCTCTTCCCCTCTCTCTTTCCTTCTCTTTTGTCGGACAACAAAAGGAGACATAAAGTGTTGAAGCGTCCAGAGCTGACGGAGGGAGAAACACTACAGGCCGAAAACACATATCATATGGTCCCAATGAAATTA